>NC_070608.1:31187500-31270000 GCF_027172205.1 Podarcis raffonei | reverse complement strand
TCTTTAACTATTGTTCATGATCCTGTTTTGTTTGGAAAAACCATGGTTACTGAAAGTCTTTGTTCGGACATAATAGCAAACCACAGTTATCTTAAAACAGGAAGCAAATGATTCTGATTACTTTCTTGCCACTGTGTCAGAGGAGAGGGTATGTTGGAATGTGCAAGCCAGGATCATTTGTGTAGTGCTAAATTATGGTTGAGTGTTGCATCTAAACATTTCCAGTGCACCAACTCTGCCATAAAATCCCATAAGCACCTTGTCTGGGAGTATAATACAACAAAATTAGTAAAATAAACAATTTGCTGTAGTTTCAAGACAGTCAAAATCAGCTGCCCAAGGAAGCTACCTAACCCTAGCTAATGGTAGGACTGGCCCTGTCAGTGGCTTTTGCTCAGGGTCAAGATCAGTGATGATACACAGTCTTAAAAATAGGATTTTATAGAAAACAGGATATCCCAATGCAGGCTTATTGTGGGCAATATTATAATCCATAGGAGTTGCAGCATATAATTAAGCATTTGTGATATCCACAGTACTTTAAAGGTTGTTTACAGTGTTTGAATCTGTTATAAAACCATTTTAAAAGTCACTGCCTGAACAGAAATTAAAGCATTTAAATTGGGAAGTATTTATGAATATATACCGAATTTTTCACTGTGTGACTGCTTGTTTATCTTGTTAAATATTATGGTCTTCCTTCAAGGCTCCAGGCAAACTACATTTTCTTACTTTGTTCATCCTCAGATCAACTCTGCATTGTAGGCTGCTGATATTTCCATCTTGCAAAGGAGTGCTAAGTCCGAAAGACAGAGACTTGCCCATGGCCAAGTCCTGTTATTTGAACCCTGATTCCAACATCATTTCCCACACTATAGATAAATGCTCATGGGCCAGAGACTATTTGCAAGGTTAACAGTGCCTACCACAAACAAGAAAACCTTAGAAGCTGCGCTGAAGGTTTTGCCATGTCAGACATTATGTTGACAAAACATTGTGTTTTCATACATATGCTAATTGTTTTTCTTTGCCTGAGTTCCAGACAGATATACTCTTAATTTGCTGAGGTGTGCATAGGTTTGAGAGGTCTAGCTTTTCCAGTTGTAGCTTGTCAAAGTGGGAAGACTGCACATTACTGGTCTACTATTCTTTTACCAGTGCTCTTTCAAAAAAACAATTATTTCAAAGCAATCAAGTGTGTGTATGTATGTTGGAGGAAAGTGAAGGCGGGGGGGGGGGAAGGTTAACTGATTTAATAAGCTAAATGATATCAGTGAAGAAAAATTCTTGTAATAAGGATAGTGTTTTAATAACCTATGCCATATCTTTTATAAGTCCCTTGCTAACACTCCTTAGTTTAGCAGTTTTTATTCATTAGAATGGAACATTTTATTTTGCTTTATTTTTTAAAGCCTCTCTTAACTGTGGGCTCTTATCTAGCCTTCTCAACCGCTTTCCTGGCTACATGCAAAATATTTTGAGAGGCATATGGGACTAAAGGTTGTAAAGGCACTGTAGTGATTTTTCACGGAGATAGGAATGCATATCATGAATCTTTTAAAGTCTGTTTAGATTGCAATTATACGGAAACAGTAATTATGAAAAACTAATGACGGGGCTCAAGATGTGAGGGTTTATGTGGAGAAGATGGCAATAGCAATGGTGTTAGAGTTTCCTTTCTCCCTCACTTCAGATAAACACAACAGTATTCTTTTTTATACAGTTGCATCATCAACAAAGTTAGCTTTTCTTTTCTGTTTTTTCGAGTTCCTTATTGCTTTATATTTCTGTAGCAAATATTTTGTGTTGCTTTAATGCCATACATGTGACTGAAATAGAAATTACTACTAGCAACTTAAGATCTCAATCCTATATACACTAACCTGGAGAAAGCCCTACTTAACACATAGGTTTGCACCGCAAGTTAAACAACGCAAAGGCAAAGCAAATCTGAGGTCATAAAACTGATTTAGGCATAAAATAAAAGTTAAGTTTGCTCTCTTCTGATGTTTTTGCTTTCATTTAAACATCAGCTTCATTCATCTGCTGTTAAGATAATTATCTGCTTCTTTTAGGAACTAACTGGCTCGCATGCCTATACATTAAAGAGAGAGGGTAAAGAACTCAAAATAGGTATGGCATTTTCTGGAGCTAAGCATTATGTCTTGTTTTACACTGAACACCACATCCTCTCAAGTACCTATGATATTGATTATGGAAATCATTATTTTGGGGAGAGCTCAGTAACTGAGATTATGTATGAGGACTTGGATTGCCAAGGTAGATATTTTGCCATTTTGAATGCCATTTAAAACAATAATGATTTATTAGTCAAGGCTTTTGTTATGAAATATAACACTATATAGTTAGCAATGATTATATGCAACAATTTTTAAACATCCAAATTAAACTTCTTTCCAAGACAAGCACTATTCTACTTTTCTTTGGCTTTAGCTTTTTCAATAGATTAAGGAGGGGATTTTTATTTTATTTTTTTAAGTACTGAGTATGTGTGTTTTTTCAATCATTATATACAACTTGTCTAGAAAATATGCCTTTTTCTCTTGGCATTAGCTTATAAGCAAATTTCCAGTGGCTATAAAATATTTCTGTTGGCCCTTTCTTTCTAGTTAACCACTGTTGCATCAGTCTCCAAACATCTATTAAGGAAAGGAAGATTTTTTCTAATATAGATAGATAAAGAATAAGACCAAAGATGGTAATTTTTCTAGACAAAAGTATCTCTTCATTTGAAAAATAGTAAAGTGAGGGATATTCAAATGAAATTTCAGCCAAATTCCTTAAATTGTATTAAGAGTTTACATTAATTTTTTGTATTAATTTTTGGCATTGCCAGCACTAACCAGGTAGGAAACAATCCTGCTTAAGGGGAATATCCATTTTAGTAGCTGCAGTCTCAGAGAAGTAAATGGTAGCCAACACTGGATGTGATTGCTTCAGTTAAGTTTCCCCCCTCTTTTGCTCATTGTTTCTCCTAGCTTCTTCTTGCCAAATCTTCTGGAGTGCTTGTAATTTCCTCAGTACAGAGCCTAACAGGCTCATCAGCAGCAGAAGGTAAACATAATAGATGTGAGGAATTTCTGGAGATTTATGAGGTTTAACTTTGGAAATGTACACTGTGTCTGGTGACCCTAGTGCCTGGCCACATGTGGATGCCACAAATTGGAAATATAAATGGGGCATCATTTAACCCTGCTTAAAAGTATAATTTAAGAACAAAAGGTCTATTCTACAAGAACTGCTTAAAAGTGGTCTTTACTCAGCAACGGTACACGTCCCAAGAAAAAGATTATCTGCATCAGCAAGATTAGGCAGAAAGCACTGTGCTGCATCCACTCTGATTCAATGATATTAGCCTTAGTGGGATTTAGCATCAAATGTTTAATATATGGAATATATTCTCAAATGCTTAACATTATTGTACAAATGGAGACTAAGCTCTTTAAATATTTGCTTGAATTTCTGTATCAGACTACAAGGTTCATAACAGGACTCATTTGTTAAATTTGGCTATTTATTTAAACATATGCAACTGAAAAACAGATGCAGTGCTAGCAATCCACCTGTTCACCTGGAGTGTAGTCTGAGGCTTTCGTCACTCCAACCATACTCCCTTCCCTAGCCTGTTTTATCACCATTGTCAAGGACTTGCATAAATTGAGAAAAGGAAGCTTAAGGAGATGATTATTGCTGAGAACATCACTTTAACCTGCATCAATGTCCTGTAGTACCATAGAATAGAAACACAGTAATGCTTTGTCAAAGATAGACTTAAACAAAAGCTTGTCTGACCTTTGGGATAAAAAGCATTTGAAACACTGATGACTGATGCGTAACTATTTTTTCCCTGTGCTAAGGAATAATGTTCATGAATGCTTTCAACCATGAAGTAATTATTAAGATTGAAATGTTAACCTGTTTACATGTCACTCTAAGCCAACCACATAAACTAGTGGATCTAATTTTTAAAATTCAAAATATTGATTTTCCCACAAATATCACATTTTACTTATACTATGAGTATAGAATAAAGCTTAGAATAGTGATAATTTCCCTCTTTCTTCTAGTATTCACATATATAATAAGCATAAGCATGCAGTAGAGAATCAAAAGTGGGAGATTCTACAAGTTCTCCCACCATAAATCCTCACACCACTTCAATCACACCTTCCATTGGCTCTCATAGGTTGTGGAACTCCATCTGTGGAACATCATCTCCCAAAAAGTTCACATGGTTCTTGCTTTGTTACCTTTTAGATGCCAGGCAAACCCATTTTTCATACTTCCAAGAGCAAGCCTTTGAGACCTAAGGCACAAGTTGCACACAAAAAATCACAAAATGAGTGCCATGCCCAGACACCAAACTAAACACCAATTTTAACCTTCCTCTAAGATTCATTTGATAGTTCCATGTACTCTCCAAGTAATTTTTCCATCTATTCCACTCTTGTCAAGGAGATAACTCAGGTCAGTCTGTCACTCCTTCAATTTCCCATGGAGCCTGATTTTACACTACCTCTCTTCTCCTAGCAGTCCAACTCTAGATGAAAGAGACAGTAGAACAAAGCTGTTGAATTTGGGCAGTGAAGGGGACTATAGTAAATGACCAATCAACAGTCAGCTAGTCATCACCACCAACAATGAGCCAGATTCATCTGTGCCTGCCTACTTTATGATTCATTATCACACAGTATAGGCACCAGTGCAACACTATTGTGTAATAAGTGGGTTAGGCAGCGAGCAACCTGGTAAACACCATTTACCTGCCTGTGATAGTGCATTAGGATCAGAGGCTTGTCCCAGCTACAATTGTAAAATAAAAACATCTCTCCTACCAAAATGAGATTGTTTACCATGGTGCACTGTGGAATGACATATGATGGTAAGCACTTAAAAAGTATTAGTAATTTGTTTGAGGTTTTAAAGTTTACAGCTTGAATCCTAATATTGTATTGTGTGAGTGGAAGACAGTTCCACGTGCAGGGGCCAGGGGTTGGCTGTTATTACCCCCACCATCTTTAGTTTTTGGGGAAAGCTTTCATAGTAATGTTATTATAAGTTTCTGAAATAGCCTCCCTCTCCAGAAGGAAGGAAGGCTCATTCCCCAAGGAGTCAGCAACCATTGTCCATTGTCCACTCCCCTGTAATAAACACTCTCCATTTCCAGGTTATACAGATCTATGCTGCCACTACATTCGGAATACTGTGTACAGTTCTGGTTGCCTCATCTCAAAAAGGATAACGTAGGGTTGGGAAATGTCCAGGAAAGGGTAACCAAAATGATCAAGGGGATAAGGAACTCCACTGTGAGGAAAGATGGCAGTATTTGGGACTTTTTAGTTTAGTGAAAAGGCAAGTAAGAGGTGATACGATAGAAGTTAAAAAACTTATGCATGCATGGTATGGAGACAGTGGATAGAGAAAATATTTTCTTTCTCCCTCATAACACTCAAACTCATGGATAGCCAATGAAGTTGAACATCGGATGATTGAGGACAGATAAAAGAAAGCACTTCGTCATGCATCACATAGTTAAACTTTGGAACTTGGTCCCACAGGAGGCTGTGATGACCAGCAACTTTAAAGGGTAAAGGGACCCCTGACCATTAGGTCCAGTCATGGCCGACTCTGGGGTTGCTGCGCTCATCTCGTTTTATTGGCCGAGGGAGCCGGCGTACAGATTCCGGGTCATGTGGCCAGCATAACTAAGCCGCTTCTGGCCATTTACCTTCCCGCCGGAGCGGTACCTATTTATCTACTTGCACTTTGACGTGCTTTCAAACTACTAGGTTGGCAGGAGCAGGAACCGAGCAACAGGAGCTCACCCCGTCGTGGGGATTCGAACCGCCCACCTTCTGATTGGCAAGTCCTAGGCTCTGTGGTTTAACCTACAGCACCACCCGTGTCCCTTGACCACCAACTTGGATAGCTTTAAAAGAGGATTGGACAATATCATAGAGGCCAAGGCTACCAGTGGCTACTAGCCATGATGGCTCTGATCTCCCTCCGTGGTCAGTGGCATTATGCCTCTGAATGCTAGTTGCCAGGATCACAGGTCCTGTTGTGCTCATGTCCAGCTTGCAGGCTTCCCACAAACATCTGGTCAGCCACTGTGGGAAAAGGAGGCTGGATTAGATAGTTTATTGACCTTATCCAGCAGGCTTGTGTTCTTAAGAAACTGTTGCCACCAGCTTTGTGACAAGCCAAGTTATTAAATTAATTTCAAACCACGGTTTATGATTCTGGCTTGTTCCAGAGTAGGTCTAGTTTCCTAGATCAGACTAAACGGGAAACTATAGATAGAGACTTCCTGGTTTCACTGTTACACATAAGAGCCCTGCTGGATCAGGCCAAAAGCCTGTCTGGTCCAGCATCCTGTTCTCACAGTGGCCAAGCAGATGCCTTTGGGAAGTCTGCAAGCAGGGCATGAGCAGAAGAGCACTCCCCACTTGTGCTCCCCAGGATCTGGAGTTCAGATGCAGACCACCAACAATGGACATAGTACAGAGCCATCATGACTTGGAACAATTGATAGGTTTATCCTCCATGGTTTGTCTGATCTTGTGCTAAAGCCAGCCCAATAGGTGGCCATCACTACATCTACGGTTTATGCACGGTATGAAGAAATACCTCCTTTCGCCGGTCCTGAATATTCCAATATTCAGCTTCTTTGCATAATTCTCAGGTTTGAGAATGATGAGAGAGGAAAAAGAACTATTCTTTAGCCACCTTCTCTACACCATGCTTAACAGTAGACACCTCTATCTTGTTTTACTTACTCATCTATCCCTTGATCATTTTGGTTGCCCTTCTCTGAACCATATCCAACTCTACAATATCGTTTTTAGGTGCAGGAGTAGTGTACCACATGGTTGAGCTGTGGTGCTTAGCTGACCTCCAACAGTTGAGTCACTTCCAGGAAGGAAAGGGATGGCCGTGGTGAGGTTGGCATGGTGAAAATGCACAGGTGGAGGTAATCCAGCATTCCTGCCAGTGTGTTTGCACCTCACTGATTTCAATGTCTTACCTCTCTTCTCCCCTCTTTTTTGGTAAGCAGCAGCAGCTCAGTTGTCGGGAGGCCAGGGGAGTGTTGCTGCCTCTCCACACTGTCCATTAGTGAAGTGCAATAGCCAGACAGTACACAGTATTGCCGTTAACCATCCTGGTCCATCATGAACCTGCTAAGCTGTGTTGAATTCAACATTTTTCCATCTAAAAAGTGCATTGAAATCAGTGGGACTTAAGTCTTTACTGACTTGTCCCATTTATTTTAATAGGAGCTAAGCTGAACTAATATGCACTTACTTGGGTGTAAGCCCTGTTTAACTCCATGGGACTTACTTCTGTATAGAAATGCATAGGGTTGCACTGTGAGGCTGAATTCAACCCAATATTTTTAATAAGTTATTAAGGTGAGGAGGTAAATGAGTATTATTTTTTAGAGGGGTTTGCTTCATTTTAAGACACTGTATTGAAAGTGGAAATGTAATAGCAATTTTGTATAGGCAAAATAATACTACCCCATTCCTTTTGTAATACAATATACCGATATATAATATAAATAAAATATTGAAACATTTCCTGTAGGATTAATTTAAAAGAAATGTCTTATTTATGGTTCTTTTTTCTAATAGGGGAAATATGTTTACATTCTAGATCTCAGTACCCTATACACACCCGCATACACACACCCACACACGACAAAAATTTTGTTATCTACCTTTTACCAGATTTAGGCTAGTTATTGACTTAGTATATGTAAAAAATGTTGACATGCTGTCAATATTAATGTAGATGTCAGTCCAACGCTAGCCCCTAATGTATGTAAGAGCAAGTATTTTTTACCTTGATACAGAAAAGCAGTCATGTGTGAGATTTAATATACATCCTAATCTATCTTGTCATTGCACTAGCCATGGGTGATGTGCTAATGTATGGGCAACCATTTTATTTTTCTCTTCACACAATAGAATAGATACACATGAATGACAGTCGAGTCTGCACTCTGTAATTATTTGCAGGACAGTCAGATATGTGCAGCAGGAATACAGTAGATTTCTCTGTAGAATTAGCCACAAAGGATTTTATTTTTAACTAAGAAATGTATTTCAGAAACAAAATTATCTGTTTCCCAAGCAGTGGCATTTTTAATAGGAATATTTAGTTGTTAAAATCTTGGCTAGATACATTTAGTTTTGTGCATGCTTACATGAGAGTAAATCCCACTGAACATAGTAGGATTTACTTCCAAATAAATATACATGAGATAGAGCTGTTGGGTATTTCTATCACACTGTTTTTATATTGACATAATTTGCTGGGTTTTTTGTTTTTCTGTTTTGCCAAACGCAGCCGATTATATGCTGCAAATTCTTTGCCATCAGTCTTGCTCAATAGGTTCCTCTAGTCTAGATAGTTCCTTTTATTAGAAACCTATTTTTCCTCTCGACCCCCCCCCTTTGTATTTTCATTTAAAAATAACTGAAGATTGTGGAAACAGTGCAGGCGGGCATACAAGTTGGCACAGCAAAGGAGGGGAATTATACAATGTCTCATCTTTGTGTGTGTTGGCAAAAACTAGAAACCTGAATATTGCTTTTTAATGTAAAAGACATTTCTGATGAGATTGCAGGGTTTTTCCCCTAAAAAGGGAATTCAAAATTACATATTTCTCTGTGCAGCCTGAGTAAACAATATTTTGACTTTTCATACCAACTTAGAATGTACAATATATTTGTCTTTCATTTAAAGGATTCCCCCCATAAGATGCATTACTGAATTTGCTGTAAACATTAACATTTAACAGCAGACTTCAATGTAATTATACAAGCTGAAATGAGAAATATGATATGACGTTGTGCATCTCATCGCATGTTTACTTGGAAACAAGTCTCACTGTGTCCAGTGGGATTACTTCCTAGTAAGTGTGTTCAGGATTGCAACCATGACCCTTTACAGTTAAGCAAAGCGTAATTCTGATTAATCTTTCTACCCGCTTTACTGAAGTGTTTCACCACAGTGTAACATTATTATGCTGTTGCACTGTCCAATGCTCAGTATTAGAACCCAATCCTGTCATCACTAAATAAATTACAAGACTGCAATAATTGGGCTTACAGACAAAATTCTTAAATACAGAACTTTTTATACTATTTTTATATCCTTACAGTAGTTCCTCTTAATCCTTTTTAAAGTAGTGTGAGGGTAAAATTGCTACCTTATGTTTCAAAAGGGCAGGCTTTGACCACTGGCAAGTATAATTTACCAAATGACAATGATTATGTACATCACTTTCACTGTGGTTATTATTATTTTTATTTTAAATAAAAATACTTTAAGTAAACCAAAAACGTAAGTGCTGTTTTCATATATAATGATACTCGTCAAAGATTACCCCCTAACACAAGGAGCTCCTGGGAGTATCTGTATAGTAGTGTATGAAACAAGGGAATACAGATCAACATATGACAGTAGGGAAGTAGGCAGCCATATTCATTCCTGAATTAGGTGCCACCCAATCACCACTTGTCCTTCATGTTTTGATTTTTATACATCACAAATTTGCTTCCAAGGCTCAAGGACTTGGCGTAAAATTATTCCAATGTAGAATGTCCTGATAATGTGAGGTAGCAGCTAAAATAAATAGGAATGTGATTGACCTCAACTTTTGTTCTTACATAGTTACTGTATATATTCATACTTAGGCTGATGTTCCCTTCTCTCTCCTCAACCCAGCACAATATGAAGTTGATATCGAAAAGGGCGGTATGTTCAGTGAAGAACCTGAGGATCTCTTACAAAGCTGTTCCTCTCTCTGGCCATAGAGGCATGGGGTTTTTTGTTTGTTTTTTACCATCAGCACCAACAACCAGGGAATTCTGATATCCTTCATTCGATATTGTGTTTAGTTCTAAATTATTTCTGTATTTCCCCCCATTTATATAACAATATTAGTGGAACATTAGTGAGGTTGCCTCATGTGGCATAGTTTAGATTTCTTAAAATACTTCAGGGCTTTAGATTAAATTTGAATCTCAGGCCCAATAAAAGAAATTAGCAAAGGCAAAAAAACCCCCAGTTGGATAAACCATCGCAGCATAGCAGTTTAGTGTAGTTTCCCACCGTGTATGTACTTCGGAAACTTTGGAAAGAGTGTGAAAACAATGTCTAGCAATCCCACGAGTCTTTGCAAGTGCCATCTCAGGAGCCCTTGCACCAACCTTTGAGGCCTGCGGAGAGTTGGAAGGAGGTTTGGATGGTGTTTGCAGGCTTTCCCCCAAATATACGTGATTTCACTTAAATGCCTTGGAACGCAACTCCCGCATAAATGAGGAGTTGTCTGTATTCAAAATATTCAAACTGGCTGCCTAGTATAGTGCCACATCAACATGTCCTTGTGCAGCCATCACTCATGGTTACATCATCTTCTGACTGCAAATATTTTATGTATCTCTTTAGCATATTTACGGATAAATATGATTCCTCAGTAACTGGAATTAGTTCCTTGCTCATCCCATACTTGATTCAGGTGCAAAGGTTATCAGGAACAGGGATTTTACAGTATTGTGGAATTTCTTGAATGAGTTAAACTGTGTGAAGGACCTTATTCTATAGGAAGTTAACAGTTGAAGTTTATTTATGTCTATTCAGAGGTAAGCTCCAAGTTCAGTGGGATGTAGTTCCAGATAAGTATATTTAGATATATATAACAATGTAGCCTTAATCACAATGAGATAGAAAGTTTAGCAAGCCAGTGGAACTCAGAGGTTTGCTGTTAGGGGAAGCAGGTTTCTTTTTTGTAGATCAAGGGTGGGGATCATATTTCAGTCTGAGCACCATGTTCCCACCCCTGTGGTGTATAAAATTAGCTAGGTTTTCAAAACCTTTACTCATTAGTGATCCTGCATAATAGCATGCCTATTGATGTTATATAAAAAACGTGGAAAGGTCTTATTGAAATATTTGATTTACAGTGCAATCCTGGGCCCATATATTCAGAAACACACCCTACTATGTTCAGTGGGGCTTACTCATAGAACAGAGTGCACAGGATTGCAGCCTAAAATATGCATTTCTGTGACTTTTTGGGATTGTCTGATGCGCTTGAAGTAATTAGAAATACTTGTAGTTCGTAAGAGAACAAATCAACTCATTTAATGTCTCTGTAGCCTGTCATGTTAATATGTAAATACATGTGTATATGGATGCAGTAGACCAATTTACACACATATATTATTTACACATTGCAAATGCTTCTTCTAAGCCACTATGGTGTATATTATAGAGAGAGAAAGGTTTTGGTTATATTTGAATTTATTTCTATTCTTTTGGCAACGAAAGTCATAATATCTGGATTACCTTTTATAATGCTTCATAACTAATTTCAATCCACATTGAAAATGTTTTAATGACATTAATATGAACCTGTTAACATTCTTTGCTACCAAATTAATAATGCAAAAATCTCATAGGGAAAAAAATCAAGCAAGGTGACTAGTTCACTAAGTGGAAATTCACACTGACTGCTAAAGGAACCCTTTGTTCTCTTGTCTTTGACTGCTTAAAATGTTAATGAACAAGAAGACTAGATCATCAGAGGCAACCGAAAGGGGAAAAGGTCCTCATGTCTCCTGATCTAGAACAAGACATAAGTAGTAATGCATAAATCAGAAAATGCATGAATTTTAATATTTATTTATTTATTTATACATACAACAATGCCATCGATGTAGGAATGGGAACCTACCTAATTCGTACTATCCCAAATGATATGCTCCATTTCACATTTCTCTGAATTTTGCAGTGCAGTTCTTTAACCAAAACAACATGTACAAAATTTTATAGTAGGGTAAACAGTGCATAAAAATGTAAACATGACATACAAAAATGCATTGTATTGAGGAAACTTACTTTCAACAAATTTGAATATTAGGCAACATTTCATACAAAACGTGCACATTAGGAGAAAAACAGATGGTGATTCTTTTAGGACTTTAAAAGAAAAATCACAAACTGATGTGTGGCAATATGGCAATCTGAATTTAAGTTCGAAAAAAATGAGAAACTGAGAGAAACCAAATTGACAGATGCTGCTGTTGTTGCAAATTTATAGATCACAGCTTAAAGCCATTGAAATGGGTATACAATACACACACTGAAAGTCAGTCAATTATTTTAAGTTTCTTTATCAATTCAGTTCTGTTATTTTTATTTTACGGACAAATCTATGGCTTAATTTTAACCCCCCCCCAAAAGAGCAATATCAGGACTGGAGGCGGGCAAGTAACACAGGAGTCAGAATTTTGTGAGCCGCTAAGAATGCGTTAATAAATGAGTTGATCAAACAGTAGCGTCAAGTCATAATTAGCAAGCATGGCTAGATGGGACCCTGTTAGATGCTCAGGTGACCCGATTACTTATGAGTGGAATGCTGTATTAGTGAAACTGTAGTATCACAGAGTTCAGGCCTGCAGATGCTCCTGCTTGCAAGCTGCTCATTGACACAGGGGGTTAAACATCAGGTCCTTACTGGTTAAATCCTGTATACTAGTGTATTTGCAAAGGTTAATTTGCAAGCAGTTGGCCATAACTTTTCAAGGAATTTGTGCACATCATTAGGTCAGAATAACTGGAATGTAACTGAGGAAATGCCCATACAATCCAGACTGCACAGAATTTAGTGAATGGCATATTTAGTTCAAGAATAAAAGACCAATAAGAGGGGCAAAGAGTATCCAGACAGCAGTAGCCCATCTGCTCCTTCAGAGAAAGGCAAGTATTTGACAGGATTTACAGACTGACTTTTAGTAATGGAAGTATTCTATTGGTAAGGTCAGGTACTATAAGCTGCAGATTCCATTATCCACAGCAATTCATGTTTTGCACCCAGGAACCCAGGAGGCTGAATTGAGGGTGTTTAGACCTTTCACACAAGAAGCCCAAAACTTCCACACTTGAATGTGAAGACAATTGTTGTATCAAATCAGTAATGGGAAGAAGATGCCTTTCCCCTAAACTCAGTAATTTAATGACACATATCTTTGATTTGTTCATTACAATTTCTTTGGGTGTCCTTTTCTATCCTCCTGGAACACTTTTTCAGTGCTTGGCCTATAAATAGCTTGTTTTGGGATATGGAATTAATAGTCTGCCCAGCCTTGTAAATAAGCCTATAAAAGTTACAAAATAGCCTGCAAAACATTTTACTACCCTATTGGGAACCTGCAGAGAAGGGATAGGAAGGTCCAGCCATCCTCCAGTAGCCCATTGCACTTCTGCGCAGGATGTGGAGAAGGGGAGATTTCTCTCTCCTGCAACCCATTTGGCATCTTTGCTGGGAGCAGAGGACAACCAGAACACTCCATCCCATTCTTTTCTGCCAGCTTGCTTACTTGCCTGTGTACAATATCTTGTTGCCTATGGCTACCAGGTACCTGCTTTAAATACATGGCTAGACTGGCCTGTTGTCTTTGGTCCAGTTTGATTTCTAGGTTTAATGGCCACTTAGTCCAAACAAATAGAACAAACATCAAAACGTTTGGTCTTATGAGTGAGGAAAGAAGTGAGCAGATTACATGATCCTTTAGAGCTGTCTAGATTTTAGTAACTTTCTCTTTTCCCTTCTTCTGCCATTTTAAAAAATATGTAAATACTAAAGTTTTTCAGCAGGTGATTTTTTTCAAAAGCCTTTTCTGTTGGTCTTCCCTGGTGGAGAAATGATTGCTGCCCCACAGAAAACAATTCAGGTCTCCAGGATTTTACTGTAGCTGTGATTGGGGAGTTGCATGTTAAATCAAAAACAAAAGGTAGCAGCAAAGGAAGGAGCTTGTGATCTTTCTAGGTTAGGTCCTACTTCATACAAAAGGTTGTTTTCTTCTGAATTTCTGAACATTAAAAAAAAATGCTCTGTTAATATTGATGTAGTCCACCGTTATTATACCTTTATTGCAGGAGACAAGTTTGAGGCTGAAATAATTAGAGTTGTGCCAGCCCTGCAAACTAACCTAGGGTTGTTAATACCAATTTTGCTGAAATTTTGGGGAGAAGGTAGTATATGCCATATCTGCAGTGTAGTTCAGCATTGTTAATCTAGCGTTTTGCTTTTTGCATTTTTAAAAAATGAAATGCAGTGAAGAATAAAATGTGAAGTTGCAGCAGCCTAATTAATTAAGGACTGAAGGAGGTGATGTTATCCAGAAAAGAACTGAGTGTTTCAGTGATGAGTGACGGACATCTGGATACCAGGTCCACTTTCAGATGGACAACACACCTACCTACTGAGAACCAGCAGAGGGCAGAGGACCTGGTTTTCCAGAGGCCTTGTCACCGCTAAGTCGCCAGATCTACCAGAAATAGATCTTTGAGGTTTTTACTACAATCAAGTAGTACATAAATTTTATGAAATAATAATAATTTTATTAAATATGAAATAAAGTAGATCTGTTCTCTGTTGCTAGTTTTGTATGTTTTTTTATTTATTTATTTGAATTATTTACTTTGCCTCTCCCCATATCCATGCTTGAGACGCCTCTATTTTAAAGCTATTTGAGCTGGTGGTCATCACATCTTCTTCCATTGCCTCTTTTCACATTTTCTAGCACTGTGGTAAACTTTTTAAAAATTGAGGTGAACAGAATTGCACACATACTCTTCATATAGCCTGACCCGGGAAGTAAATTTGGACAATTGGCATATATGTGAAGTTAGGGATTTTAGTTCAGTGAGGACCACTTTGAACTCACTGAATTGTTTGGGGAGTCTTCGGGGGGGGGGTTTAAGTTGCAAAGCAAATAATTAAAAGTAATATTTTCTTTTTATAGATATTCCTGCTCCTGTGTGTAATGTGAACAACAGTTATAAACTATACCACCTACAAAATTTCAATTTTATTTTCAGTGTGTCTAAAGAAAAATATAAAACAGAGAAAATATGCATCAAGTTTCTGTCTGAAGCAAACAAAACATGTATGCACATGTGTGCACTCACATACTTGAAACGGGGCAGATAGAGGTGGATCTAGCCACATCATCTTAAATTTTCATGTTGCCTTGCTATGCCTGAAATAATTCCTGAGATTAATACAATGTCAGTCAAAGACTTGCAAGTGCATCACTGGGGATGGATATAAAGGGTGAATGGAAAGGATTTGTGCCAACGTGCTGTATAGATTTGGAGTAATGAGTAAACTATTCTGGTTTGTATTATGACTAACTGACAATAAATCTTGGTAGTTTCTGCTTTAGATACTGCTTTTGTTTCCCCAAGTTCTATATATATAAAGTGGGCAATAGTTAAAAGAAGAATTACTGATATGGATTACAGTCAATGAGATTTTTTAAAAAAGTTAAGGAGATGCAACTGAATTTCCCAGTTTCTAGTTTAGGAGCAGAGAATTGAAGGTAATGTATAGTTTGTTTGCATGGGTTCATGTGGTAGGAAACCAGATTTTATTTCATTTCATTACTACATGATAAATAATGGCAGTAGAGAATCTATCTTGGTCAAAAGCAATTATTTCAGCAGTGTAGATAATACAAATTCCTTAGCTGCATAATCCCTGAAGTACAAACGTGCCAGGGAATTGCAAGTCTACTTGTGTATATTTAGTAAGCTCTGTTTTTAAATGCAGCAACTAATTGTAGGTAGATTTTTTTTTACCATAAAGCTATGTTTTCCTCAGCCTCTCCATCTGCTCTTTTTGACACCCCTGTCATTAACTGTCATTTTCCTTTAAATATACAGTGGAGCTGAAAGGCCAGCTCTACACCACATCATTTCAGATTAGGGGCACTTCGTTTGAGCTGAGCACTGTTTAGGTGTCAGAAAGAAGTCTCTGACCTCTCTCGCACCACACTGCCGCAGGCCCTTAATTAGTACTGACTCCAGCCATTACTGCAGAAAGGACAAAGACGACCACATCATTTTTCTACTTAGGAAGTTAGCGTCTGACCTAATAACTTGTCCAGACTCGTGCGACACTGTAATGACCACACAATGACAGTGGGATTATTTGTCAGGTTCTTTCCTCCCCTAAACCTAGGATAATCAGGAAAGTTAAGAGTTGTATCTCTCACACCTTCAAGGGCTATTTTAGGTTCTCATTCAGGTGATCTCACAATAATGAATAATGGTCTGAGAGACAGGGGAGTGGATGAGGCAGCAACAAAGCATATCCCTTTTTTGTACCAGCCATAGATAAAATAGGAATAAATAGGCGTTCTCTTTGGAACACTTGATGCCCTGCAATTTTAATTAAACAGGAATTTCCTAGGACCTTGGTAGATGCTGCTTCAAATAATTTGCCTCATCCCTCAGAACAACAATCTCTATTGCTGAAGCTGGAATAGCATCAGAACTGTAAGTTGTAAACACCACAGTGTTTCAATGTCAACTGAATATTACCAGTCTAATTATAATGCTATGCAGATGGGATCACATAGAAAAGAAAGTGTGTTAATAAGCTTTATTTCAACATTATTTTTCCGGGGGTGGGATGTTCTCTCCTGCCTAGTTTCTTCTTCTTCTTTTAGTTACCTAGAAAAACAATAAAGAATAAAGCTTTAGAAATTATTTTCATAATAACTGCTTTATGTGGGGTTGAAAAATATGAAAGTAAAGAAATTTGACCACGGCTGTTTTTGGACTGAAGGATTCTAAGCCTATACAATATTTTTCCCAGGTTTTAAAAAACATAATGGAAAATGTGTTATTTGAAATGCTGAAGGCAATTTTTATCTTCCTTAAAGGATAAGGTAGTGTTCTGGGCAGTTTTCCGTTGCTTCTTTAGGTTTGGTATGAGTTCAACAGCTAGTAGAAAACTACTCTGCATATGTTAGTCATCCCAGAGTTAATACCATTGAGAATGGTCATACCAGTGCTCAGAGAAACAGCTGGTGGTGCTACAGGGCCCAAGAAAAGGAGAGTGCCTGGCCAAAATATCAATTACAAATTAAAGCTTGAGATGAAAACCAAAACTGAAGATTCAAAAATGGCTAAATATTATCCATAAACACACATTCCACCAATTAATTCGGGTCTGTGATATCTTTGATCAGTATTGCATCATTTCGTGAGAAATTAGAATATAAGACAACAGTTTTTCAGACATGCCTAGCTCAAGCCTTTCATGCTGCACAATACTCATACTATGGCTTGTGATGTCGTTTGCACAGTAAGATAAAGTGGTGCTCTATGACACTAGAATTTGTAATATCAAACAAATATCACTTAGTAGTATTGGATGATAAAGGGTTGTGGTTTGTTTGTTTTTTGCACAATTGAGCATTAACTGATGATAGATTTATGACTTTGACAGTTATGTATTTGGGAGTGTTCATTGTTTATATCCAGTCTATCTGTACCCTTAAAAGATACGTAACCTCTTAAAAGATTAAACTTTCAGTAAGTGCAGAGCAATTGTGTATTGCATAGCCTCTAAGACACACATATAACACAGCCCAGAGCTTGTCATGTTTATGCATGTGGCTGACACATTGATTATGCAGAAAGTAATCAACACTATTTGTGAAAAACACTGCATAAATTTGGTCCAGCTCTATACCCTATGAACATAGGTAACAAAATCCATGGAAACAAACTACACCCTATTAAGAGACTGGTGAACATGTTGGAGATAATGGCCTCATTTCAATGTAACATGAAGCTGTGGTTTAGCATTATGAGGATGAAGCTCAAGCTCACAATCCCCCCTTCCTCCACTGGTGCAGCAATGAACAGAAATTCAGAAATTTCTGGTTATGTCTATACCCAAGCAAGCTGTAGTAACCTATGGTTTAAGGCAGGGTCAGCAAGGCTGCTGAGACATTTCCCCCTCATCTTGCATTCACCTTGTTGCAAATGAAAAAATAGGGAATTGGTTACTGTACACAACATCAGAGCTTTTCCTCTCTTGGCTGCACCGCTGATAGCCAGGCAGAGACCCAAAAGGCATGATAAAATCTGTGGATTTTGCCTTGGGAGATTCCCATCCCTGACTTAAAGAAACAAACCAGCTGACTTGTTTTCCCTAAACCATAGTTGAGCTTAACCATAGTTCCAGGCTCAGCGACAGTTAATAGAAAACAGATTCAAAAACTTGCAATGTCCCATTGTGACTATGCCAGAGAAGAAGGGGAATACATGAGCTTGAGGCTCACCCATGTAATGCTAAACCATAGTTTAGTGTTACATATAAACCAGATCAATCTATTGGTGAATCTGTTTGCAGGGGTACTATTCTCACATGAGAATTAAAAACTTCCCTGTATTAAATTTGCAGAACCAGGTTCAAAACATCACTTTTATATGCTACCAGCTTAGGATTCAAATTTTTAGTCCATTGTTTTCCAATGTAATTTGCGGATATGTTACGCAATTTTGATATGTACACACAAATTCATTTTATGTGTGTCTGGAGGGAAATGTTAGTAGTACAGTGGTACCTCCGGTTGCGGATGGGATCTGTTCCGGAGCTCCAGTCAGATCCTGAGGTTTCGGCAACTGGGGGGGACCGCTTCTGCGCATGCACATGTGGCAGTAGAGCACTTCTGCGCATGCGCGCGCGGCAAAAAACCAGAAATATACTTCCGGGTTTGCTGCTTATTTATCCCAAAGTTTACGTAAACCGAGGGATACATAAGCAGAGGTACGACTGGATTTTCAAATCTCAATTTCATTGTTGACCTTTTTTTGCTAGTAGAGATATGATGGGTGCCTTTCCCAACATGTAGTCAATAATAGACCCTTTTATGGTTAATAAGAGACCTTTTCCAATTCTTCATAAAAGCATTTTAAAATGGCATTATTAAAATACACCAAGAAAAAAGTTCCTAAGTAGTGCTTGTAATGCACAGTAAGGATGTGCCAGAAACTAAAGAAGTACCTGAAAAATCACAGTTGTAGCTGATACATCATTCTTCATTTGTGCCTTCTCTCTCTACTCCTGCTCCAAGGAAGGAGTGTCAATCTTAACTAAGCATTTTCTCATTTCCACCCAGTGGTTATTATTATTATTAATTTCTTCGAATATTTTTTCTTTTTTACCATGGATCAGTTTGGAAGCTCATCTAGGTCTAAAACATATTCAACCATGTATTTTGCTTACTTTTAATCAACCTGTTCTTCTGAACAAGGTATGGAATTGATAGCCATTATTGATCGCTTGTAGCATTACCTAATCTTCACTAAATGTAGGAAGCTTTTCAGATTTAGAAAGGTGGCAGAAAATGTCTAGTAATGATGCTGCTGGGAATTCAGACTCAATATTGTGGTCAGTAAAAAAAGGGATGCAGCTCTAAGAGGTATTTTATTATAAGCCTATTGGCTTTACTAAGTGTTCAGGCTAGTCCAATAATATTTTGATAATGACGTATTTAGCAGAAACTTCTAAATTTCAGTTTTTCTAACTGATGTCAATAAAAAATATTTGTGTTAACTGCCAGCTGTTTTAAAATAGGGTAACCAGTGCTGCAACACTTAATACATTGTAGAAGAAAAATAATACAGTAGCAAAGCATAGATGGAAATGTCATTAGGGATTCAATACAGAGAAATCTTACAAGAAATTACTAAAACTAATATAAACATGACCTTCACTGTGTTTCAGTAATTATCCTAGTCCAGATGATGGCATTTTTATCATGATTTTCTTTTTCTGCCCTCTTTGTTTTCATTTTTATCCGGTTACTTCACTGGTGAATAATTGCTAAAGGGAACCCATTATGCAAGGCGAGCGTTCAGTTTGCAAGAGAACTTGCTTGTAGCTATTGCCACATTTGAACCTCACTAATGTATGTAAATTAAAAACTATGGTATTCGGATTGCTCCTGTTTGAAATAAAAACAGAATCTGATCATTACAATCTGCAAGCCAGGTATTATCACTGGACTAGTGAGCTGCTGCTGATAAATTGTACTGAATAGCTTGTGGATAGAATATTTTATCTCAGTTCTCTATCACACAGCACTGCATAAAATAAGAATGATTCATCAAGCATGAGAGCTGGTGGTTTATGAAATTCATTGCTCACGGCAAGTGTATTTTTTTTAAATTCGAAAGACAAAGCAACTCACAAGGGTTATTTAGTAATCAGTGTGAATTACTTCAAGGTATAAACCCCACTGGAAAAAAAAATTAAAAATACATTTGCTGTATGGGAAGCATTATTGCTTTGGGTGTTACAATTTAATTGCATATTATCCTATAGCTTTTTAGACCACTTTTCTTTCAAAACCCCTTATTTTGAGAATAAAACTGCATAATCATGTGCAACAGGATTATTATATTGAAGAAATATCTCCTTGTCCTTCCAGCAGATATGTCTTCTGTGACTTGTATACCTTAGGCTGTAGAGGGTATTTTGTTTATTCAGAAGGACATGTAAAAGGAAGACGTGCAGTGTAAAGCCATCTCTTTTCCCATTTCAGATTTACAATAATAATGTTTCATTTATACTTATGTATTGATGTCCCAAGGCAATGTTCCAAATGAAAAGATAATAACATATGAAAAAGTGTCAAAAACTAATTACGTTTTGTAACTTGTTTTTCCTTCACATAAAGTATATTTTTCACAACACTGTCCAGTCACATGCTGGGATTCTTGCTAACATTATCACATGCCAGTCACACCAGGTCTCAGTGGTGCCTCTCCTTCTGTCATTATTTTCAGCATCAATTAATTTTCTCCTGACCTCAGCTTTAGAAAATGTTGCAGAGAATTATCAGTGCATGCTTTGCTGAGTCTATTTTGAAAGCATTAGGCCGCAATGTTTTTTTCTAAGATGGAGTAGGCCAAACATTATATTTTCTCACCTGCAGGGTTGCCTAGTAACCTGAATTAAGGATTTTTGCCAAGCCTTCAAGAGAAATAAAAGACTGTAATGCTGGTTGACCCAGGTTGGGGGTGGGGACTGGAGTCAGACCCATTGATATTGATCAGAATTTTGAATAAGGAAATATGAAGCAAAAACCTCATTAACATTCACTGTGGAAGCAGTTCTATAGCTCATACAAGCTGATTTGTTCATGCAAACTGAGGATACTACATCTTTCACAAATGTTAAATTTCTATTATTCACTGTGCTTTTCTGTGACGTTTTGATGGTTTTTCTGTCTGTCAAAGAAAGAAATATTGACTACAGAAGAGATTTTAAAAGGCATCTTCTGAATAGGTAAATATACCTTGGAGAGAACGCTTTCTAGAAACGTGTTTGCTGCATATGTTAGGTAGTGGTTCACATAGATTTGTTCAGCATTCATTTAATCACTTCAAGGGATGAAATTCCTTGTTTAATGTATTGCCATTGAAAAAGAAAGATCAGTGTACTTTAGAGGTGGGGGTCATTCTTTGTAACGCTATTACAGCTTTGTCCTTGACATTAGAGATTCCTGGAGGGGGGTGGAATTAGATAGGAGGAGGAGGAGGAGGAGCATGGAGTAGAAATTTCTGCTTCAAAATAGTAGCACAATTAGGAAATCAGCATCAACGACGGTCCTCGGCAAATGATGGTGTCAGGCCACTAAGGGCTGAGGGTGGCAGGGATGACATTCACCCTTGCAAGATGGAAATAAATGCCCAGTTTGATAAAAGAAAACAGACAATTTATGTATACCCTGAAGAGTTAACAGCTAGTGAGCCATTCCTATGGGTCAAGTGCTGCATTTGCATTTTGATGGGATGTTATCAAGTAATTAATGCACCAGTCAGGATTTATTACCTCAGGAGTGAACTGAAAGGTTCATTACAAAATCGGTTTCACTTGAAGATAGGCATTTCCTCAGAGTTAGCTTTTGACATGTTGTTCCTAGCTCCCTCTGCCTGTGGCAGCAGTGGTGGAAGGCCAGTGAGGTGAAATTCATTGCTTAATAAGGGCATTCACTTTGGGTATTCTTGTGATAATAAATGTATACATCAAGGCTGCACTGCCTTGTCAGTTTAATTGCTTCTTGTGGTCCTTAACAAGCCAATCTTAATCAGTCTGGACCATGTTATGAATAATTTAGGGATCAGCAGACTTCCCGCTTAATAAGATGTACTAGATTATAAAACTTAAGAGTAGTGTTTATAGAAAGCATGCAAAACACTTTATTAGCAGCAAAGTAGGCAAAACATGCAGCGAGTTATTCCAGTGTTTGCAGTTTGTGAGCAACAGCTGTGTGTCTTAATGCTACAACACCCCACAGCCCCCCTCCATTTTTGTTGAAGGCCATAGTTCGGCCTTTCTATCCGTCTAAGCCTCAGTGAGACATAATGGGAAATTTGAGTAGGCTATGAGATTAAAGCTAGGAATCGATGGCTAGCCAGCAATTGTCATTTTCAAAAACATTCTTTTATCTTTTTAAATACAAAGCAGATCTTCTCCTCTTTAAAAAAAAAAGAAAAAAAAACATTTTAAAATGGACAAAATTACCTTTGTGTGTGCAAGTATGTATGACAACCCATATAAATTTTAATTTAATTGCTTAGAAAGGACATTGAGCTGTCAAATTTTTATCAGCCATAGGAATTTTAAAATGGTTTCCTCTTTGTTTAGTAACACAATTGGAATGGATGATAGGCTGTATGTACATGGTTCTTATACGCAATATAATGTTTCAGTAAAATACTCTTTATTCTTAAAGGTAATATCGGAATGCATTAGAACATTAAAGTGAAATAGTCTCAAATCTCACTGACTCTGTTAGGTATTCAGCATTCAATAAAATATGGCTTGATTTGAAAGAACATTTAACCTTATTGTTTCAAAAGAACTCTTTGTCCTCCGTTTTACCTCAAAATTCATAGGTTGTAAGTGGCCCACAGAGTAATGCATCATTTAGTTTATGACATCTAATAAAGGTCTACTGCATGCATTAAAACCAGGTGTTTCAGTATTTTCCTTTTGTTGTTGTTGTTGTTGTTGTTGTTGTTCTTAGACAGCCTAAAGAGTAATTTTATATTTATCCCTTTAATTAAGATATAACAAATTATGTGAGTGGTCTGTCTTCACCCAAAGCTTATGTAAACATGAATTCATATATTTGAAAAAGTGTGCATGAATCTTTGTATGTCATGTGTACGTCCATACATAAGATTAAAAATTCTGCATTGTCAATCATTTCCTAATACATTACAATGAGATTATTGTTAAACTACATTTATGAATCAGAAAGATGGCTACCAGTAAATGAAAAACAACTTCAAACCTATTTCCAAACCCATAGCTGGACCATCATATTCCTTTGTTCTTGTGCAGGTTAATAGAGATTGAGGAGATGGGCAGAGGAAAAGCAGTGCAATTTTCTGCTATTTAAGCTTGGCGAAATGGCACTCTTCAGGAAGCAGCAAAAAGTATGAAAGCGTAATAGGCATTTTAAAAGTAGAAGTCCATATAGCTGCTTGAGGGATCCTCAGATTTAGGCATGCATAGAATCACGAATGAGATAATCAGCATTGTGAAATTGAAACCTGTCTGCTGCCTGCTGCTGTTCTTCCCTCTTTCAGTGGAGTGATTTGTAACACTCATCTTCTTCAGGCAAGGCAGCCTTCAAGATTATCCAGAACTGTCAATAGTAATTGCCAAAGTATTTTATTACCTACAGAAAATCAAAGGAATTTTATAACCAACAGTTATCAACTTTCAATACACGGTATAAAGAGAGCAATTTTAGTTGGAATGCAATCGTGTTTGGCTTGCTTTAATGTTCTTGAGACAATTCCTGTGCAACCAACTACAACATTCACTGTATTTAAGCTAGAGGCAAGAATACACATATGCACTTTCAGTAAGGAAAAGATACATAATGCTTTACAAGCATCTGCAAGCAAGTGGTTTTTTAATTGCTATACAAACTATGCCTTAGTTAATTACTTCTAAAAGAATGAGAGTGTTGTAGAATACAGGGGGTTTTTTTGGATTTCTAGCAGCAGAAGTAAATTTAAGTGGACAATTCTGTGTCTTCAGTGCATATAAAGTGCTTTGGATATATTCATTATAAATTTTGAAATTCTTATGCTGCAGCTAATGTATTGCTTGTTGTGATAGTTAAGCTGAACAAGCCATATTGTTAACAGTACAGCAGAGTCTTCAGATTTGGGCCTAGTTCTCACAGAAATGGATATTCTGAATTGAAATACATGTTGAAGTACATAGCACAAATAACAAACCAAAACTGAAAGACCAATTTACCCAATTTTATGCAATCAAGCAGTTAAGCTGAAAAATCTGTGTCTGAACTGTGTGACTTCAGACACCATGTGTAGGCTCACATAATAGAATATTGCTCCATATAGAAATAAAATTAATCTCCCCACAAATGAAACTAAATGATGATGATGATGATGATGATGATGATGTATTTATACCCTGCCCTTCTGGCTGGGCTTCCCCATCCACTCTGGGCGGCTTCCAACAAAATATTAAAATACAATAGTCCTTCAGATATTAAAAGTTTCCCTAAACAGGGCTGCCTTCAGATGTCTTCTAAAAGTCTGGTAGTTGTTTTTCTCTTTGACATCTGGTGGGAGGGCGTTCCACAGGGCGGGCACCACTACTGAGAAGGCCCTCTGCCTGGTTCCCTGCAACCTCACTTCTCGCAGTGAGGGAACTGCCAGAAGGCCCTCGGCGCTGGACTTCAGTGTCCGGGCAGAAAGATGGGTGTGGAGATGCTCCTTTAGGTATACAGTGCCGAGGCTGTTTATGGCTTTAAGGGTCAGCACCAATGTGTCAGAAAGAAGGATTTACCTAAAGTGGTACAATCCAAGTACAAATTTAACAACTCAGATCTAAATTCCTGCATTGCAGGGGGTTGGACTAGATGAACTCTGGGATCCCTTCCAACTCTAAGTTTCTATGATTCTAGGTCATGGTTGGAGGCTAAAAATACTAATTTCCCAGTTCCCTTTAGTATCTGTGAAAGTCCACAGGTCCTGCATAGACTTGTTGAAGATGTTTTCCTCTACATGTGTAGAACTTGATGATCAACCCAGTTGCACAATTGTGTGTTTGCTGAAAAAATTCACATTCCTCTTGTTACATATTCTGGGATTCCTTCTGTGGAGAATGACAAGAAATACAAGTGTGTAGTACTTTTGTGTATCACATGGTGGCCTGAGTTAAAAGGTGATTAACAAATGTAAATAATAAATGGGGATTATGATAATTCATGGTAAGTGAAGAGCAGTGTGAGGAGGAGACCGCTGTTCCCTCACTCTGCCCTTTCCTTCCTTTCCCAAATTGTGTCTTCTAATGAGTCCATTTGCCTTATGACATCTTAAGCTCTTTCTGCCACCAGCCTCATGCAGTGGCTTCTGCTGCTGCAAGGTTGCTCAGCCCCATACAATGCCAGGGTGTAATTGCATCATGTCAACATCAAGTGGAGATTGTGTCATTGGATCCATGAAGCTGCTTACCCTTCAGAGGCGCAGAGAGGCCTTGGAGCTATTATGGATCCTTTTGTTTAATAGTTTGCAGTCAACTGTGGGATCACAATTAGCAGGGGCCTTGTGGCAACTATCGTAGCTTCCTGGATATTCTGGCGGAGGTGAACATATGAATCAAGGGGACAGTTTATTCACTCCCCCTAAGTTTTAATAGTCCCACTGCTTCCTCCTAACCTGGGCAAGTAGGTAGCATGTATTTTTTGGTGGTGAGAGAGCCTCTTCAGCTTGTTTCTATTCTGCGTGCTCTTATGCTGTTTTTTCCTCAGGCACTGAGGAGGAACCTGTTAAAAAAGAAATAAACATTGAGACTTGAATAACACACAACAAAATATAGCCATGGATGGGCAAAGTGGAGCACATTAACCATGGTAGACAGTAAAGTTATATTGAGTTCAGAAGTTTCATATCTTCAACGAAACCCATTTCCAGACTAGCTCTGGTACAAGGTTCTTTTACTTTGAAGTTCAGGGTGAAAGGAAGAAATGTGGTCATTTGAGGGGTGAATGGAAGGGAATTCTACATGTTTTGGGAGATGCATCTTTCCCCCCCTCAGTGATGCTTCTGGAATGAGCCTGCTACATAACAATGCAATGGCATTTGAAACAGGAAAATGTTCGTAGTAGGAGAATATCAGTTGCTGAGAGGAAAAACTGCTACTTTTTATTTATTTTTTAAGAGAGAAAAATGTGAGATGGCTACTGCATCAAGGTCTTTTATCTCCATATATGTCGAATTCTGCCCACCCCCTGGAGAAATCCCTATGTAATACCACCCCACATTGCAATTTGCAGATGAGGTCACCAAAGTAGGGTTGCATTTTTGGCTCAGCTCTGATGCTTTCTCATTACTGAGTATTAGTAATTGCTGCTTGTACAATTTTAGGCAATTTCTCAAGAACGATGACAACTACCAGTGGACGAAATTGCTCTTAGGCACCATTTTTTCCCTTTGGTTTATTCTTCTTGGTTTCATGAAAGTTTGCATGACTGTAGGCTGCAGGAAAGACAGTTTGGCTGTATGTTTGTGGCTGAAAATTAGAGCCAAATCCAGTTGAACATGGCTTAGAGCATATTTGAAAACATATACTGTTGCCAAAACTTCACAAATAAATCATTCTGTTGCCACCATTGCATCCACAGAGTGTCATCAAGCTGTTTATAATGGTTGAGAGGCTTTTACAACTTGAACTCATGAAAGATGTAGATGTGGTGATAATAGCTCTCTGACTTATTGGTAGGCTGTTGGCGGGGGGGGGGGGCTACATCCAAACTGACTTGGATGCCTCTGTTATTCAGGATATGAAGCAGATGTGCCCAGTGCTTCATCATCCTGCTTTTGCTCAGTTCAGTCTCAGTTTGTTTCACCAGATGGTATGGATATGGTGCTTGGAATAGTTTGGTCTACAACCTTACGCTTAACAAGAAAGAAACGGAGAAAGGAAGAAAAGAAGGCAGATCTAGGGTTAGGGCTTTCTCAGTGGCAGTTCCATTTCTGTAGAGCAGCTTCTCTAAAGGTGCCTCCTAGGCCACTTCATTGCTCAGTTCTAGATAAGCTGTTTCTTTGTCACTCAGATGACTGGAAGCTGGTGTCTTTGTTAGTGTTTAGATTTTTTCATATTTTTAAAGATGCTATGTTGTATACTGCCTATCTGTTCTTTGAGAGAAAAGAAATAAATAAGTTTTAGAAATAAATAGCACCTTTCAAAAGATTAAAATACGATAATTTCATTTTTTGTGGAACCTACCGCCTTCTGCATTATGACTGTCACCATTAGTTTTAATGCCAAAGCTGCTTCCCTTCTGAATCATGGACTTCTTCAATTAGAATTCCAATGGAAAGTACTGCAGCATTTTTCCTTCAACACTTATTTGAGCACCATTTAACTCTTCTTTTCAAGTAGCTTTTCTTGTGTAAATGGAGAAATCCTATTCCTTAACTACCGTTACAATGTTTTCTATTGAGGAACATTAAAAGATTCATGCCTCACATATTTTGTGGCAGGTTTTTTGAGCAGAGGCAAAAAGATAAATATCCTGTAGGTGTAACTTAATGAATCCTGCCTCGGTGAAGTAGGATAGACTATCTGGATCCTGTATACTAACATCCCTATTCGATTAGTGCACATCCATCAGCTACTGAAGTGCCACAAGCAGAAGTGAGCAGTGTGCCATTCCATAAGTGCATGTAGGGCAAGGAATAAATTCAGTAAAGCATACCCACTTATCCTCAAGCTGTACATATTTTTTCCACTGTGTATGTCAGTAACCAGGGCATACTAAATTTATACCAAATACTAGAGCATATGCTGGAACTACTTGTTTGGCTGAATACCAGTTCTTCTTTGTGCAGTATCACACATTCAGGTACATCGCCGGCCAGCTACACTGATTTGATAACCCCCCTTTTAAAGCAATGAGAAAGTTGCAAGGATGACCTCAATTATCGGTCAACTGAGGCAGCAAGGCTAGCTTCGAACAGGCAGAGCCTTCCCTCCTTAATTCTGTCAGGTGCTTTGGTGGTGCTTTTTCCAAAGAAGCTCCCAGGACAAGTAGCATGTTAAATAGACTCAGCAGTAATTATAAATAGACCACCGCCACACAGACACCCAAGAAATTATAATTATGTTAGATCTTCCACAGTTTCTACAGCAACTATTAGCAGAAAGTCTTCATGTAGCTCAGATACCCTCTGGGAGACATAAAGTTATTGTGTGACTTAAAGTTATTGTGTAATTCAACATTAGTCCTTTATGGGCTGCAGTCCCTATGGACCGCACTATCTAATTACATTGAAATACTTGCATTACTTCTCTGCCTTCTGATTGTTACATTTAATCATCCTTGTTCTTTTTTTAAATCACCCTTGTTCTTGACTCTTTGTGAAGTCTAAGGCTATTCCTTTGTGGATATGATCCAGTTTTCTGTACTAACATACAACCCACAACCTTAGATGTCAAGTCACATAAGGAAGTAGAGAGAGAGAGAGAGAGAGAGAGAGAGAAACAGTGGACTTCTGCCTCCTACCCCCTACATAAGGGAGCAGGATCTTGTGCAAGAGAATCATTGGCCTGCTTCTCATGTCGACATTTAGCCATAGTAAAAACATGTAATGGCTTATGAACATGCAGCACGATACTGAGAAGTTCCTACTCTGCTCCTCCTCCACTCCTGCTTCTTCACCATCAGGAAACAAACCACAGTTTGTTTTGCTGTAATGTCCAAATTTGGATTCTTCAAACAAACCACATGCCCATTGCAAAACTTTGATGCTGACCATGGATTGTTTCTTTCTTTAGAAAAAGTTTACAGACATCTATTTCTGTGATACAGTAGTATATAAATTTATATATATATAAAAATACAAATAAATAGATTTGATACTGCAGTGCCTAGTATTTACTCTGGCACATTCAGATTGCCCTGATTCCGCCCCTGCCCCTTCAAAAAAAGTCTTTTCTTATCTTTGAAGAAATTGTGATCAGACCTTTCATTAGATTGGTTTCGTAAAGGACATAAAGCAAGTGCAAAATAGAGAAATATGGTAATGAAGGATATGACATAAACCCCTCAGCAGCAACAGTTGCATTTCTTTTAAACCAAGAGCTAGAAGGAAGGCACAGAATACTGCTTGCACTGACAAATCTTTAGCTTGGTCACTATTTTCAAGTACACAAGGTCAGTGGATAGGAAATTAGTGGCTTATATGAAAGCATGATTGATGAGATGCTACAAATTCCTTATAGACCTACTGAACTTTTTTCAAAAGAGTATTTTAATAAATACAGGTGTGACTCACAACAAAATGTTGTAGTGTATGCCTACCCCATGATAGCTCAGCTGATAGAACATGAGTCTCAGTTGGGCAAAAGATTTCTGCATTTGCAGGGGGGAGGACCAAATAGCCCTTGTGGTCCCTTCCAATTCTACGATTCTATGATTCTATCAATCTATACTCCACACAAATGATTCTATCAATCTATACTCCACACAAGTCTTCTTACTCAAGCCATATATGGCCTGGAACAGGAGCTTTATAACGCTGTTAAGTCCAGGTCTCTCTGGGAAGCAGAGGATTGCAATTTGCAGGGGAGGGGGCACTCCCAACCATCACTTTCCTTGGCTGTTCTAAGCTAGGGGACGCTTATTGTTTTACAGCTTTTTATTGTTATACATTTTGTTTAAATACAGCAGAGTGGTGGCTATAGAGACAGAGAGCCCTACATTATTGCTGTACAGTATAGGGAACAAAAATGAAACAAAACATTTACAGTATAAAAAGTTTTGGGATTTCACCAGGCTGTTACAGGATGTGCACTGAATGGAACTGAAGTACTGTGTTCACTCCAAAACATTTGTAGGCACAAACTATGTCAAAAGTAGGATTGTGGATGACCGCCCCAATAATGTCATGAATGCAGGAGGGGCCCTGGGAAAGAGAAACTGGGTTTTCTTCCAATTTCCTGCCTCCGACATTCAATGTGAATCAACGTTCTCCTTCTCCGGACAATGAGATTAGTTATGGAAATTGTCCCATTTCACTTCGAAATTGATAAACATGTAATCTCCCAAGTTCATTATTAAAGGGAATGGTTTAGAAAAACTTTGTGTAAAGCACTAGGAAAATAAGATTTACAATACCTGCATAGCTTTACATATAAGCTACTGGAATAAGCTTAATTGAACTTTGTTACTGGGGGTGGGGGTGGGAGAATCTAAACAATTACACTTCATAATTGCCGTGTATCTGTTTGTTTGTTTAAACAAATGACTGCTGGATTAGGTGGTGCTAGAGTTTACTGAGAAATAGCAGATAGCACAGCTGTATTTGCACAGAGCGGTACCTGATTGCAACCTCCTGTAGTGTGAGCAGTGGTAAGTGAACTGTTTCTGTGTTGTTCACTCACTCTGTCAGATCGAAACTCAGCTCAATAGCATTAAACTAGCTCCCATTTGAAAGATTTGTCTTACAAAACCCTGAAAACTGCTCTGAACATGCATACATTGATTTTGTTGCCGGAATCTCCTGAGCTTTGAGGAAAAAGCAAGCTACGTGTGCAGGTGGGAGAGGGCTTACCTCCTCAGTATTTTAAAAAAAGGAAGAGAAGATTAAGATTTTCTATTCAGCTAAGGCCCAACTAATCAGTGGCATGTAAGAATATGACTGGTGTTAGTGTGGTTGTATTTTCTATAATGAAACAATAAGTTAAGCTGTAGTCCTATGTGTACTTTCTAGGAAAAGTGAACAGTAACCTAAAGTGAATTATATAGTGTGCCTTTATGTCAATTGGCAAGTGCACTAAACTTACCCATATGGATTTATATTACTTTCTCTATCAATGTACAGTAGTTAGAAATCTTCAAGATGATTTTATTTCTAGGCATTCATATATTATTTTCTGCTAGCTACATAAACACATATTTTAAGGTACTGCTAATCACTGTAGCAGGGACGTGGGTGGTGCTATGGGTTAAACCACAGAGCCTAGGACTTGCTGATCAGAAGGTTGGCGGTTCAAACCCCCTTGACGGGGTGAGCTCCCATTGCTCGGTCCCTGCTCCTGCCCACCTAGCAGTTCAAAAGCACGTCAAAGTGCAAGTAGATAAATAGGTACCGCTCCGGTGGAAAGGTAAACAGCGTTTCCGTGCGATGCTCTGGTTTGCCAGAAGTGGCTTAGTCATGCTGGCCACATGACCCGGAAGCTGTACGCCGGCTCCCTCAGCCAATAAAGCGAAATGAGCGCCACAACCCCAGAGTCGGTCATGACTCGACCTAATGTCAGGGGTCCCTTTACCTAATCACTGTAGCACGCACTGGTTCAAGGTGTGGGGCATATGTGATTTGAAGTTCCATTCCATTTAGTTCTAAATTAAAGTATCAGCACAATATGAGAGAAGGTGACTGATTTTCATAAACATTTGCATATTTGTGCAGTGTGAAAGACAGAACATATGAACTTGTCAGCTGCAGAATGTTCCTTGTTGTGTACTTGACATATATTTATGTTGCTAATATAATGCACTGTATCAGAATGATTGCAAATATTTTATATGTTGTAGTGTGAAAGGATTATAGCATGCTGCATATTTCAGCAGAGAGCACTAGAATGGACTGAGTATAGCACCTTGAATACAGAAACAATTGTATACCCTGTGGCACCACCTCCTGCAATTATTCATGTGTGTTTGTCACAATTTGGTTAAAGTGATGTGAAGATTCTCTGAAATGGTGGTACAGGAATGCCCTGGGCTTAAATGAACTACCTACACCACAAGATATCATAGAATGTTACACTTATATCTCAAATCAAGTCTTATCAGCAGTGACTTTGGTCTTTAGTAAGAAATACAATAAGAGAGCTGAAACAAAACTCCACAGAGACAGATCAAGCTTGATAAGGGAATTTCAGAAATTAGATAACATTTATTTCCATTATTTGTAAGGAATAACCTGTTTTGCCTCTTAGGCATACACTGGTTACATTCCCATTGTTTTCCCACTGCAGTTCATCCTCAATACAGATCTCCTGTCCTGTTTGAATTAAGTTATGAGGTCCCATTCCAGAAGTAAAAAAATCTGAAATCTGGAAAAAGCTACATCCAGAGTACATTTATGTCATTAAAATAGCTTTCTTCAAATTGCTGGGTTCCACAGTCCTCCTTCAGTCTGAATATAGATGTATGGAATAAATATGAAATACAATTTCCATAGATAAATTCTCAGGTGTCCAAGGTTATTTTACTTATACATCAAGGTGGAGGAATAATTCCTGAATCCTGCAGTGAAAAGGATAGACAAAGTTTTAGGATTGGCTACAGCCAACTTGGTGCGAGCAAATTCTTAACAGATTAAAGTGGAGTTGATATAAGAAGGTTTGTTTTTTTTTTAAAAAAAAGCAGATCAGTTCATAATCCCATATTAACTATTTGAGAATTTCAAAAATTGTCATAAATTTTATGAATCTTTTTATTGTCTTCAAAAATAGTTTTACATATTTTATAAGAACCATGTTTTAGGAACCATTTCCTATTGCAGCTCTAATGTACTCCCAGAGACATTGGCTGGTGTGGTTAAAGGCTGTACTAATGGAATTATTTTCTTTCCCTGTCAGTCTATAAAAATGCTTTTACCCTTTTGATGTTCACATAGTAGCCCTTTTCACAAAGTCACTTCCACAGATAGGCTAAATGCATGGAAGGGAAGAGGCAATACACCTGCTGGCCGTTACTCCAACATTGAACTTTGCTGACCCTGACCCCCACCTCCACCAGCAGTTAAACACTGTACTGAGCTCATCATCTGAAAAGGGGAACATCCAGCCTCAACCTCTATGCTAATGGTAACCATATTTGTGTGGAAGCTTACATACATAAAGTTGTTTGTGGAAAGCCTTCCGCCATTACAGATATTGCACTGAACGCATGGATGTCGGAGTGAAGGCTGGCCAGTCATACTGCGTTGGAACAGGACCAGCAGATGTAGTCCTGTTGGCTTTCTACACGTTCAGCCTATCCAATTTGTAGCTAGAAATTACGGTGCCTTGTGTGTTTCTGCAAACTAGTGAATCTGTTTATTTCATCATAAAGTGGGGAGGGAATTGAACAGAGATTGTTTAATCCATGCACTGGCCTGAAATTACACGGAGGACACTTCCCTTGTGACTGCTTTCCGCAGCATTCTGATAATATCCACTTGGAGGAGCCATGTGAGTATAGCAGAATCGTATGAGATGCATCATGCTAACGTGTGTGTGTGTGTAAAAAAAGACACATATTGTTATTTACATGTAATCCCACAGTGCTTGTGTGATTCCTCCATTTCTGTGCTTTTACAGCAGATGGAAAATAGCAACAGGAAAGTCATTCCCACGGTTCCCACCATGAAAAATGAATCTGCTTTTGTAAAATTTGCTCTGGAGACTGGGCTTCATCCAGTCCACAGTTGGTGCAGTGCCTGTGTGTAGATGGATACCAACAGGGCACTGCGGATACAGGGCACTATTCCTTCCCCACTTCCACTGCAGGATTCCTTCACCAAGTGAACATAAGAAGCTAGCTTATACTGATGCAGACAGTTGGTCCATCTAGCTAGTAATGTAGTCGTGCAAGTCAAATTCTATTTTAAAAGCTTGTTTTCCCTTTTCCAGGTTCACTCCATCTCAGCTGGCAGTAGTCCTGTTTCTGAATGGAGTTTGGAATAGGGGCAACTTGTGCCAGCTTCCTTTACTTAGGAATGCTCTGTAAGACATTAATAATAATTAAGTAAAAGGTATTGCTTAGAGTTTGTACATATGCACAGAAACAAACAGAACTCTGTTAATTTCAGTTGCCCGTCTGTTAATAGACAATAATGCAGAATAATAGGCTCCACAAGGAAAAAATGATTACTCTGTGAAAACTAAGAAAAGTAAAAGCATTCATTTGTTTCAAAAATGTATGTTTTATTGGTTAGACCAACCAATGCATATGTACTTCTGTTTAGAAAAACATGTACAAACATGGTTTAAAACATTTTCTTCTCTTAGTACTTTAAACCATGATTTTAGTGACCTTAATCTCCTGAATTTCAACCAATCCACCAATCTAGAACTAAACATTTAGGACAATTTAAACTGAAGTGGCCATAAAAAGAACACAGGGTGCTTGCTTGAGAAAGTGTAAGTGCACGTAAATCCCATTGATATTTAATAGGATTTACGTACAGAGCTAAATGCTTAAATCCTGTTAATTCTGATAGGATTAAGGCAGATTTATTTATTTATTTATTGCTCCCAAAACAAATGTTGTGTATTTAAAGGTGCAATAAAATAAGCCTGATTTTTGTTTTGTTTTGCATTTAGATATATTTTCTGTAGGGTCAGCACCAAATTGACTGTTATTTTTTTTCTTCCCCCCCCCAACTATATAACTACATAATAAAAACAAATGAACTTTAAAAGTTATGATGTTTTTACCTAATTATACTGTTTCGTTTTACTGCCTCACAGAAAATATATAGGTAATAACCAGGTCAAGCTAAAATACTATTGATTCATTTTACAGACATTTTTAGGCTATGAGAAAAAGAGAACACACACGAAAGAATACAACACAGTCATGCCTAGGAAAACAAGGCCAGCTAAAGTCATCCTCAGTTAACCCTGCCCCACATCAAATAATACTGTGTTGCTGCACAGGGAAGCTTTTCTCAGTGTACAGCAATCTATTAATTTTGCTGTTGCCTTCCTTTGTCTCTAAACAGAATATTGTAAAGCAAAAGGCAATATGAACAAAAGTTCACCTCCTAAAGCTAGTAAAGGAATGTCTTATTTAAATCATCATTTTTGTTTAGTTTTGTTGCCTTCTGTTTAAATATTGAAAGGCAAAAACAACATATTGTCATCACATTACAGACTAAATGTAATAAAAACACATCCCATATACATATGACTGATACTGTATGTTTACATTATATGTTTAACTTACAGTGCAACCCTGGACATATCTACTCAGAAATAAGTTCCATTGAGTTCAATGGGATTAACTCCCGGATAAATATTACAGGATTGCAACCTCAGTATGCAAAATATCCAGAAAATGTAGTATTCTTGCTCCAATAGCATTGATATTCTGTGCATGAATGAGAAATATATAATCTTCTGTTTTCTTCTTGTACATTTGAAGAAAAAAAGTGCCAAATTTTGCCAAATCCTTTGAAATGTGTTTATATCATAATGCACAATAATAGTATGCTTGCTTTTTCAACCAAACTGGAAACTAAGGATGATCTGATGCCTGTTTGCTCAGAAGTCCCATTGTATTCAATAAGGCTCCCTAGTAAGAGTATTGAATCCTAAGGTTGCAGACCTTCACCTGAGACCAAGTCCCACCGAACATGATTTACTACCAAGTAAATGGATGTAAGATTGTACTGCACACCTCTCTTTAAAATATTTACACACACATAAGCATGACACAACACATACTGTATCTATTTGACCTCCCCCAACCTGCATGCATTACATTTGTGTATTTGAACACTCTAAAACACAAAATTCTAGTACCATCCTTAAAAATACCTTTGATATATATTTAATGAAAGACACTGAATGTTAGTTAACAGCAACAGCAAGCAAAGACTGCATTCATTTTACATTCATGTTACATACACACAATGTATTTTTTCACTTTAGTAAGCATAGTTTTGTCAGGGTATGTTTCTGGGAGAAGTCTTCCTGCTTTTATTTTAAGAGAATTAAAAATCAAAAAATACCTTACCTTTTAGTATATCTGTAAATGCTCTTGGTTTTCTGTGTTTTCCATGTACCGTACATTCCTTCATCTTGCACTACTATACACTGAGAAGAACTAGTAAGCGAGTTAAAGCCCAATGACGCTAACGAATCCCAGCGCAAATGACTGAATCAATAGAAAACCAGCCACTGCTGTTTAAGTGTATCGATAAATGTACCTTTATTTTCTCTTGAATGGATAAGTGTCGCAGTTAAGAGTCCTATAGATCTCTTAATTGAAAGTTAATTTTAAATCAATAAGGAGTCATTTAAATATTGATCAACTCTTTCTACACGAATTGTTAGCTGATTTTTTTTTGCAACAACTTTGTTTAAATGCAATCAATAGCCCACAATCAGTGCATTCCATAAAAAAATTGACAGATGTTCCCAAAATGCCTGCTAGGCATAAAGTTATCTGTTTACATATGCAATACAGGCATTTAAGGCCTCTTTCAGGAGTATACAGGTAGGCTTATCCTTAGAGAAAAATGTTCATAAATGTCAGATACTGGTATTCATAGGGACTTTTACTTCGATTTAAATAAAGTTGGGATTAAAAGGAAGTTGTTTCATTGGCTAGGATCCAGTGAACTACACAAGTAGTTTCATGTGTCCAAGCGTTGAATGGCTGTTTTCTGAGCCCCAACTTTTGAAATTTCAAGGACTTTCAAAGGCAGTTTGTGGAATGGCATAGGAATCTGCAATATATAAGACACTAAACCCTCTGGCGTGTCTAAAGTAGCCCTTTGGATCCTAGCAAGTGCATAAAACTATAATACCATACTATAATACAAATAATAACAGCAACAACAAGTACACATCGTTCATTTTAAATGTTCAAAGCTTTTAACATGCATTCCTTACAGCAGACCTTTTAGATAAGTTAGCATTATTATCTCCATATTGCAGATGTGGGACTGAAGCTGAGAGACTAATGGCTTGCCTAAGGCTACCTAGTGTGTTCATGGCTGAGGTAATATTTGAACTGGTGACTTCTCAGCTCACAATCTTAAAATTGTATTTAGATGGAGAAAATGCATATGCATAATTATTTGACATTGATTCTAAACTGATTTCCATAATATAATTGATTGATAAAAGAGAATTATCTGTAAGCAATTATGATGTTTTGGGGTTAGCATATTCTTTCATGTTTTATCTTATTATTTAGATATTGCACCTTTCTTCCTTAACCTTAAATATCCATAATTTCTCCTCTTTCAATTTGTTATGAAGGCATTTTGCTAAGAGGATACAAATTTCATTTCTTGATATTGTTCTTGATTAGCTTAAGAAAACTGCTATACATAATTTTGTGCATACCTAAAAATAAGGGCTCTCTTGCTTTGCTTTCCATAGTATCTTTGTGATTCAGCATCATGCTAAAATGGATACTATTAATATAATATTGCTGCACATTAGAACTTGTCATTAAATAGGCCATGTAGATTGTGTGAACAGGCAACGACCAACTAACATGTGTCTGAAAGACATGCATGTGTACATGGTGCCGAACCCAGAAGTGACCAGAAATGTCACAAAACATGTCACTAAAAGGATGGAAGGGGGGGCAGAGTGGGGGGTATGCGGGGACCAGGAACAGAACCCCTGTATGAAATAGGGTTGACTGTATTGGTGTTCTATTTTTGTTTATTTGTAGAAATGTTTGTAATTAAATCTGTAATTAAAGTAAATTGAATCTAGAGTAAAATCACTACATTCTTAGAGGTAACACAATCTATTTTTAGAAATTGAAAGCGATCCAGAAATAGAACAGGAAATATTTCCATTGAAATATGGTGGGTACAACTAATTGTAGCAAATTATTACCAACAGCGTTTCAGTGTATGCTTTTATATTTGATAGTGTATGTTTGTAAATCACCTTGAGATGCATGTAGAATGTGATTGATTGATTGATTAATAAATACTATTTATTATTATTTATAATAGTGATAGAACTGGTAACTTAAAATGTGGTAAAGCAAAATATTTTGGTTGTCTTGCACTTGACTAATAGATGACCACAGGCAATTATTTTGCTTCAGCATCTATTAAGATACCAGTACTACCAGTATACCTTGCAATGTATAACCCTCCAAAAATAATATCCCCCTGCAGGATGCTCATTGTAAGCTGTTAAGGCAGGGGTAGAGAACCTTTGTCTCTAAAGATGTTGCTGGACTCGCAACTCCCATAGGCTCTAGCCAGCACAGCGAATGCTCAAGGATGATGGGAGTTGTAGTTCAACAGCATCTGGAGGATCACAGGTTCTCCACACCTGTGTTAGGTACGTTCACGATCCAATTTTCTTTCTTCCCCTAGCCTTCCATTTCCCTTTATTTCTGAAGTGATGCATACACAGGGAGTACCCCAGGAAGCTACTTCCTTGGGTCAACCTGTTTCACTTCAATCACTTGAGTTTGCTATTGCAGTGATCCTGTTCAGGGTTCCAGCCAGCCAGCCAGCCATGCCCTCTTCTATGATATTCCACCCATTACTCTCCCCACACTTTCCCATTCCCCACCAGCCAGCCAGCATTAGGTGCTCATTAAGAATACCCAACCCTTATTAGTCTGTTGGCGGAGGGTTCCAAAGATTTCTTCCAATATAGGGACTATCTCAAGCCTTTAGTTGTGGTGTTCCAGTCCAGCCTTGTAGTTTTAAAGCAAACACCTCCATGTACACATGGAGTTTCTATGTGCAGCTTTTAATAACACTGAAGGGCTTAAGGAAGAATCCACAGTGCTTTATATTTGCAGAAAAACATTTTCTTTTTATGAGAGATTAAGAAAATGTACATAGTTTCTAGCCCTGCATTCTAGACTCGAAGGCAGTACAGTTTTTCTATTAATACAAAAACATTTCAGTATTCTGCGACTCTTGACATTGTTAATCCTGTTACTGTCCTCTTAATGCAACATTTCTCAGTCTTTTTTATTCCATTTTGTGCCTTTGAATAGCTGCGTTAAAAGCAAAGATTAAAAAGAAATGGGGAGATATCATTAGTTCATATGCATACAGGTTCAGCTTGTGGAGACGGTGCTTCTAGGATTGGCTTCAAGTTGTGTGACTGATAGATCTTATTTGTCTGATAGAGTTGACCAGGTGAAATAGAGCTACAGCTGGTTACTTCATTAGGTCCTCTCATTGATTGAACCCTGCTGAAGTGATGCAGCAGGCTCCTGAGATAACTGCTGGTAATAGAACAAAATGAATTCTTATCACAGAGATTGGAAAGGCCATTAACCCTGGCCTCCAATGCTTTTCAGAGGTCACAGACAGGAAGCCAAGCGGTGACTGGGAAAACTGTTTTCTGTCTAACTACAGGTCACATTAGAAGGGGTGTGTGTGACTTTTTTTTACCCTTCAGCATTTGTGCAGATGAAATGTGATGTTGGTGTTAATAATAAGCTGTAAATATTAGAAGGAAAAGAAAAACAGTGAAAATGCAGGGATTTTTTGTCAATAAATCCTCAATAAAAGGCCATTGTTACTGCCCGTTTTGCGTCACATATATGAAAGGAGAAAGTGCAAAGTTTTTCATATAAAAAAGAAAACAGAACATGTTTGGCATAGTTTTATATTAAATGCCTTTTCATCCGAGATGAAGGTTATAATTGCTTGCCTCTTCACTTGCTTTTGCCAGCAAGTTCATCTGTGAATTAGTGCAGGACCTGTTTGCCTTTCACCTGGTTGAGAAGGGTATATATCTAAGTAACAGACCTATAATTTACATTTAATGCAACCTTTCAATTGACCAAGAGCCCACAACCTAAGCCCCCATCTCACAGCTGTGGACTTTCCCACATTTGTCAAGTCAATGCCATTCTGGGATAAGCTAGAAGAAATCATCCATTTAAAGGCAGTACTGCACATGACATTTTTTTCTAACCCTGAAGACAAATTTTCTTAATGGTGTGTGTGTGTGTGTGAGAGAGAGAGTTTTATTATTGCAAGTTTGGGGAGAAACAATATGGACCCTGCTCCATAAAATGCAATTGATTTCTCACCTTCTTTACTGATATATAGAAATATATTAGCGAGGTTGTTTATATGCCATACTTTAAAAGAAATGTTCTACATGAGAATATTCCAAATTCTAAAGTATTAGTGATAATTAAACTTCTATTTTTTTTTTTAAAAAAAATACTATTATTATGCTAAGTGATAAGGAGGAATAAAGGCCAGTGAAGGCATGCAACCTCCCTCAAATCTCTACCATTGAAGATCCTGGTCAGTTCAACCACCATACAGTCACTGCCCACATGCTTTCAACTTCAGACCCTTACTTGGATCTCCACATGTCTATTGGTGCTACTGAACAATGAATTGGGGAACAGTGAATTGATGCTTATGAACAATGGGGTACCATCCAAACCCATGAATGTAAATTAAAATTTTGCTAGTAACCACAACTGGATGTGAATTGCATCCTTTGTAAAGAAGGATCAAACCATTGCAGGAAATTCTGCTATATAATCTGTCTCTTTCCAGTCTCTCATTTCTTACAGCAGGGGGTGGGGAATAGGATCTGGCTGGCAGGTTGGATCCTGGCCTTGTCTACCCCCTCAGGCCATTTTGACAGGTGGACAGTGTTGCCCATCTGTCAGTCACAATGGTGTCAGATGACCTGTAGGTAAAACACTTCTCTTGCAGGCGAAGCTCTGCACATGAAGGTGATTTGAATTCAAGCTGGGGATGCAAAGGAAACAATAACTAACAAGTATACTTCCTTAAGCACCATTCAAATTAATGCCTTTGCATTTATGAAGAATATCACAGATAAAACATAGTCATGTAATTTGTGTATTGCAGTAGGAATACAGGAGAAAGAACTCCATGATTATGTCAGTTGTGTAATCAAGGACTAGTTTCTGCCATTTCCAGAAAGATCTCTTATGAATCCTTGATAAGCTCCTTCTAACTCCTAGCCCCCAAACAGGTTTAGCTTTGACAAGCTACATTTAAGAAATACTGTATTTTCTTTTAGGGTTAAGTTATTTGACCATGGTAGCTGTAGCTGTGAACTAAATAATTTTATACTGGCTGATTTCACAACCCTAAATTGTTCATTTCTTTCTTTATTTCATTTAGGGAGTTTAAGTAACAATAACTTGAGCCATATATTCAGTTTTCATAAAGAATTCAGTGAAATAGCATTATAGGTATAAGGTGGCTAAGCTAATGCATTTTTCTATCTGACATAATTCACCATTTGGGGAATATAAGTTGTGGTGTTTTTTATTATTTGGCTGCATTCCACATAAACTGATTACTACAGGACCTTGTAAGGCTATATTTGCTGACAGACCCTTATTGTTAGGATTTGTTTAAGTAAAAAGGACCTAAAATATTGTAAGAACAATTGAGAAGCAGATAATGCTTTAAGCACAACTCTCAAATCAGAAACCTTCATAGTCATATGGTACTTAGATAGCTGAGTCACATGGTGTTCCTACTAAGTTCTGTTAAATCAAGTCTGATTTTAGTCCTATAAAATCAGGGGGATCAAACCATTTCTATTTTGCTGGATTGAATTTGTGCCTACTCAGTAAAGATGAGCTTTCCATATTATCAGCTTTCATTTTAAGAACTTTATTTACCTTTGTGTTTGTGTGTCTGTAATAGCCTAAGTCTTTCCCCCACAGAATACTGAGATAAAAGTTTAAGGAAACCACATTTGAACTGTTAACTTTATGTGATATTGGGAAAGGTCTGCTGGATTAAATAGTATGCTCATGGAGGAAATTTTAAGTGTAGATGATATACATTTAATACATAGTACACTTATGTAAGAATACATTGTTCAGCACCCACCCACACACCATGACTGGGCATATATATGCATTTTAAATTAGATTTAATAAATAAATGGCAGGACTCTGCTTCTGTGTTTGTTGCAAGGTAACTAGCCATTGAAGCAATTGTGAGCCATCCACACTTAAATGGGCCGTTTTGCCCTTTCTGCAGGACAGTTCGTGTATAACTTCTTGGAGCTGCAAACTTAACAGAGCTCTGTACTTTGTATCAAATTAGTATACACGTTTAGGATCACACTTCTAACCTTGGAGTTCTTTGCAATACAGTAACATTCTTGTGTTATACTTCAAAGAAAACTGTGTGTGTTGTTTGAACAAATTAATCACTTTTCATGAGTAAGCCGTATGTTGCGCATCTGACAAAATATACTTCAAATTATAGGGAAGCTGTGTACATACACCATACATTTAAAGCACATTCTCCCTCCTCCCCACCTTCCAAAAAATAATCGTAAGAACTGTAAAGAGTCCCTCAATGAGCACCCTTAACAAACTCCAGGATTCTTGGAGGGAGGGCTTTAAATATATGGTGCATGCATAGTCTGAGTTACTTTTTTTCTGAATCGACTTGTGGATAGTTTTTATTTGTTTGGCAACTGCATCTTCATAGTTATTACAGTCATGATTCTTTTGTCTTTTTTCTTCCATAATATTTGAAGTGTAAATAATATATATGCATTGAATCAGTCCTGCTTTTAATTTAGTGTTTTGTTGGAGTGCTAGGATTTGTTTATTACTTTTTGTAACTATAATCTACTTTTTCTTTAATTTAGTTATTTGCAATTTATTGATGTATGTCTTGGAGAGCCAGTGTGGTGTAGTGGTTAAGAGCGGTAGATTCGTAATCTGGGGAACCGGGTTCGCGTCTCCGCTCCTCCACATGCAGCTGCTGGGTGACCTTGGGCTAGTCACACTTCTTTGAAGTCTCTCAGCCCCACTCACCTCACAGAGTGTTTGTTGTGGGGGAGGAAGGGAAAGGAGAATGTTAGCCGCTTTGAGACTCCTTCGGGTAGTGATAAAGCGGGATATCAAATCCAAACTCTTCTTCTTCTTCTTCTTCTTGACATTGCAGGAGTAATAGTATGATGGGCCTTCTTCAAATTTACTGAAATGAGAGATTACAGAACTCAAACATCCTGAAGTTCATATTTGGTAGCATTCTTCCATGTTATCCATTGAAGTTATTTATTTTCCTTGTAGCTAGTTAAAGAAACATCACATTGATTATTTGCTTATAGACAAAATATTCCACACTAACAAAAAATAATCTTGGATTGGTTTGTGTGTTTGTCTTTGACAGATCTGGTATAATTGTTATCTGATAAAATCCCCAAAGAAACCTTTTTCATATACCTTTATTATATTTCTTCTGGCGTACGTTTCCCAAAGGATGCAATGAGAAATGGATTCCCTTCTCTGCATACCATCAAGTTCACAGTCTGTTATATAGAAAGCAGTGTTAGCTTCCTTACCTGATGAATACACAGGTGTGTTTTGAAAAAGACAGGGATGCTTTCTTAGGGAAGTGCACTAGGAGAGGTTGATCTGCTATTCACAGACACACGTGGCTGGGCAAACAGCAAATACAGCCTAATAGTTGTTCAGGAGCAAGGCTGCAGGTATTCTGTTGTCAATAGCCAGGAGAAAACGTGTTACATTGGACAAGCTTGAACAGTTTATGAAGGAAGATTCACACTTGCTCAGTTGTAATGCCTGCAAGAGGCATGGTTCAAGTATCCCGAGGCAGCACAAAATTGCTGTATCGTCTGGCTTTGGCCTAGGTCCAACTAAGGGATAGGCATTTTTAAAGCGCCGTTTTGAGGTCCCAACTCTTTCCTTGCTTCAGGCTAGGACTACAGCCTGCAGGGTACCCTGAAGGGATCTGGTTTGAAAAGTGTCTTGCTTCATCTACCACTCTAGGTCCTCAGAAGACAAGGCAACCTAAACTTTAAAGCTTAACGTGTAGTGTTGCCATTTGAGGCACCTTAGACGTATACTTATTTTCTTAGCTCAAAGTGTAAGTAATGTGATAGTGATCTGACACAGTTCTGCCTGTGTGTGTGTGTGTGTGTGTGTGTGTGTGTGTATACACAGACACACACACACACACACACACACACGTTCTGACACCAAAGAAGGCTCTAATGAAGATATTTGACAGCTTAAAAAGCATGCACTCATATTTTGGGTACAAGCAAGATTGCTAAAATTTTAGTCATAAAATATTTAGCAACCAGTAAAGCATTTCTGTGCCATTGCTTTTCAAATCAAATCTGTACTGATTTTCCCCTAATTTGTATGCTATTTTTAAACTGTTTGCTTCACTCATAATTCTGCCTTTCAAGTGAAATTGTGAGGCAGAAAAGCAGCTAAAGTAGTTCCCCATTTTTAAGTATATAAGCAGGATTTTGCTAGATCAGACCAAAGCCCAGAATTTTTTCTCGAGTGTCAGGTTCCCTTGGTCCTGCATTCCATCTCCATCTCACCCCAAGAAAACGGCAAGGCATGTCAAGCAAGGCATGACAGGGATAGCTATGCTTCTATTGGATATGTACCATCACAGCAACTCTATAATCATAGAATTGTAGAGTTGGAAGGGACCATGAGGGTCATCTAGTCCAACCCCTGCAATGGGGGAATCTTTTGTCCAACGTGGGGCCTGAACCCACAACCCTGATATCAAGAGTGTCATGCTCTACCGACTGACCTATATCCCCTGTGTAAATAAATTCTGCTTTGTTCATTGTTTTGTTTTTCCTTTACCTAAAGTTAATTTTATTGGACAAGTCCAGATTTTAGTATTTTGACACAAAACGTATTGTCTCTCTTCTGTTCATGTTATTCAAAATTGTGTAACCATCTGTCTCATTTCTCTCAGTAGCGTTTTTTTCTGAACTAAAAATGACTGAAGTTTCTGAATGAGCCTTAAAGGTGTTCTACCACCAACACCCAATAAATTCAGATGATATTTTCCTTCAAGGTTTTGTACCGAAGACTGATAAAAGTAATTTATTTAGCTCCCCATCCCCAATTTCTCTGACTTCATTTAGCCATTCTTATTTACCTTTTTGTCTAATGGTCTCACAATTTATGCTTCTACACAGAAATTTATTCTTCAGATTACACCTTTGCTTGGCTTATTTTAAATTTGTATTTGGTTTACCAGACCTTGTGCTTTTCCTTGTTTTCTTCATTTGGGTAAAGATAGGCTGAAATCCATAGTGTGTAACACAAAAGTTTTTCTAAACTAGCCCATCATGCTACCTGAGCAACACTGTGCTGTGCACTAAAATGGAAGCCCTGGAACAAAATTTCAAAACACAACCCTATACATTTTCTGCACAAACAGGGAGTTAGATTGGAGGACCTTTGAGGTACCTTTCAAATGTATGATTTTGTGTAGCCAATTTGGTTCAGATGTGAAGCTGAAATGCATATTAAACTTTTAACAACTTAAAACGTTCAGCTGTAGGTGATACAGGAAAAGATATTACAGGTAAATATATATTTTCGCACTAGTTCTGGTTTTCAGCATTTTTTCTTGTGTTGATTTAATAAAGATTAGCTCTTAATTGGATGATATTTTGCTGTAATATTTTATTGATGTCAAGGGTTGGCAGTGGTAAGCAAATTAACACGTATAATGCGCTAAAAATCCTTTGTCTTCTTTCAGTCTACAAGTGACAGCATTGAACCATTTGATGTCTTGTAATTCAGTGTTTTCATATTGCAGTGTCTCTTTGAAGTTCCTTTGCTCTGGGATGGCCACCCTGAGGTCACTTACAGATTGCTCTGGGTGGCTGAAATGTTTTCCCATTGGCATTTTTAATTTTGAAATTTCTGGTGTCAGATTTGCGTTCATTTAATCTTTTGAGTATAAACTAGTCTTTTTCTGCTGTGTAGAACACAGAGGGATATTGCTAGCAGATGATGGTATACCTCACATTGTGGAAGATGAGGTGAATTAACCCCTGATGTTGTGGATGACATTTCTATGTAATTACAGTGTTTTAGGTAAACTGCTTAGAAACTTTTGTTGATCAAGTGATAGATAGATAGATCCTGTTGCCAGAATAGACATAGGAACAGCGTCTGCCACAAGGACAGGCCTGTTTCCATATTTCTGTTGTATGGCCTGTTGTGAATGGTGTGTAGCTGTTTCAGATTGGAAGGCTGTTTGTAGCAAGTACATGCCTACTCCACAAGACATGTGTGAGAGAAGTGTAATTGTCTAGGCTGGGCAATAGTAAATTATTAAATTGTAAATCTGTTTCCAAGGACCATCATATTTTGGTTACAGTGCCATGTGTAAGAAGAGCAGCATGAAAGTTAAGCTCCACATTACAGGGTGAGAGAGGCAAATGAAAGACGCTTAAAATGTGTGTACAGATATTTTAAGACAAATGGATGTTACATCTTCTTCACTTAGTTGCACTTTGTCAGTTTAACATTTTAGAAGTCAAACATGTTCATTGCCCATATGGAGTGGAATTCATTTCCTGTCGTTGTTTATCCATCCGCTATTAATCACTTTCTCCCTCTCTTCCCTGGCATAGACTCATTACTTTTCAGTGCTTACTTGCCCATCTTAATTTAGTTGTTTATATTCTCAGACCATCTTGCCCCAGATTGCTGACTGGAGCAAGATGGTGTGAGCTTATTAACTCCAATCTTGATGGAACTCCACCAACTACTGATTAGTGTCCAGGCTCAGTTCAAAGTTTTTAGCCATAAGGCCTTACATGGCTCAAGACCCCAGTACCTCCAGAACAGCTTCTCCTCGTATGACCCAACTCAGACACATCATTCATTATCGGAGACTTTTCTCCATGTGTCCTCTCCAAGGGAGGTGCAGAGTAGGCGACATGAGAACAGGCCTTTCCAGTAGTGGCTCTCCACTTACAGAATGCACTCCCCAGAGCAGCATACCTGGTGCTGTCTGTTTTTATGTGCCAGGCAAAAACATTTAATTTATCTTGGGCTTTGGTCCTTAATTTGGAGGGTAACTGGTTATCACTGTGGACTTTTAAATGAGGTGGGTAGGACTTGTTCCTGTTAGATGCATATATTTAGATGTGCAGTTTAGGTCTTATTGTATTCTTGCTTTTATACTTGGTTTCATGTTTCCTGTTATTTCTATTTTTATTCTATAAATGGTTTTAAGGCAGTTCAGTGTTAAAAGTAACGGCAACATTTAAGGAAGAGAGGGCATATATTAGCCATCACCAGCTTGCAACCCAATAAGCCAAACCCCGGGCAACAGACGTATATGACCCCCAGGAGTTCCGTGTAACCCGCCCAGGGGGTCTGTGATACCATTCACATAACAAAAACTACCATAGATATATCAGAATTTTCAGAAGTAGGGGTCCATAGCTTGGCTTTTGAAAAACAGAGGTCCACAGTACTTAGCTAATTGGGAACAACTGTTTTAATGGATTGCTTATTTAGTAACCTACCAAGCTCTGGAAACAAAGTATTACTTATCTGTTATTGTCAGCAAACTGAATAAGGTGGTGAAAGTAATATATGGGTTGCATAGTTCCTCAGGCAAGAACAAGGGAAAGAGTAACTTGTCTGGCCTGAAGGTTTACAGAGGACCTGTTGTTCATCATTTGAAAAACAAATTGTAGAACTGCAGTAATCAACATTTAAAACTATAATAATCAAAATTCAGTTTGATTTTTATATGATTTTTATACGTTTTTGTTACTATTAGACCAATAAAATAAAGTAGAATGAAATCATAGAATCATAGAACTGTAGAGTTGGAAGGGATCCTGAGGATCATCTAGTCCAGCCCCCTGCAATGCAGGGATATGCAGCTGTCCCATGCAGGGATTCGAACCTGCAACCTTGGTGTTATCAGCACCACACTGTAACCAACTGAGCTAAATGATTAGTTTTTTGACTCACTGAGTGGATAGAGGCTTACATGTTGAGCAAACCAGCACATTTACAATTGTACATTATGTGATCTTGAATACTGTTGTAGTTGCTTGATGGGCAGCATGAAACAGAAGAATATCTTCCTGAATCCATAGGCCTTAGTAGATGGAGTGGAAATGGGGATCTTCTGTTGTGTTGTTCCTTTTAGTTGTTTTTTTGAAACTACTGAGCTCATTATGTTACATTTTATTTATTTTATTTTATGAGTTAAATTTATATACCATTCTTCATCCATCGATTCATAGAAATCAGATATGGGGAAAAGTGATGGAATTTTCTGTACAATAAGGGTAGGTTGAATTAAAAAGAATGAGGATGAAGAACAGGTGGGGATGGTTAGAACAGGAGTAATCTGTTAGGACTGTTACACAACAGAGTAGGGATTCTTTAAGAAAGGGGTTTGCTTCTCATGTTGTGCAGATGTTGAGCAATAAAAAAAATGAGGCTATAATAGCCAGCTGTCAAAATCTGCTGCTTTCATTTCAGAAAAAGAAGCTTTGGAATTTCTCAGTTTTAGTTAGTTTGGCTGCCTGACCCTTTTACTGTCAAATTGGCTAAAGACTGCTTAATTCTTTAAAAAAAGTGATTCAGGGGTCTAATTGTTTCCACAATCTTTTTTATTGTCACCCTTGCTTCCCAAACAAGCGTAAAAATGGGCTTGATTCTGCTTCTTGCTCAACCTGATTAGAGCAAAAGACTCATAGGGAAAGGCAAGAAAGGCCTCCCTGGTACCAATTTAAAAGCTCTTCTCAGGTTTGATTGGGTGAGGGAATCTGTATTCCCCCTATCCAGTTGAGTTGGTGATAAGTGTGTGAAATATTCCTGCGTCCTGTAACTACTATTAGCAGGAGGGCAGGAATATTGCTTCTTGATAATAGTGGTAGCTGGGTGATCCAGTTTTGGGCTAATGAGCAGATTTTGCTCACTTCACTTTGTTGCCCTCAACAATAGCTCTTTAATTTCTCCATAGTACTAAGTTGCAACCATTCACTTATGTGTAAAATATAAAATAAATGTTTGCACCATTGGTTGGGAACTAAATCGGTCCATTGAGCTCCTAGGACCTGAAATTAAAAGCATGGTTTGTCACCTCTTGTGTCTAATATTCCAGATCAATTACTGAGCACGTTCACAGAGTTCTGTATGTGCTATCACCCCCAGCACAAATATCTTCACTGCTATAAAGATACTACGCCTGGGAGGCTAATATAACATGATCTTTAATCATGTATTGCTGGGATATTTAAACATTGTGATGGGATGTGGGGCTTCGGCTTTTAAAAACTTCAGTTTAGAGATTCTTAAAAGTATTTCCAGAGAAGTAGATGTGTTAGTCTGTGGCAGCCAAAACAGTATTGTGGCACCTTAAAGATGAGAGCATGTTTTTAATGGCATAAACTTTCATAGATTAGAGCCTGCTTCATCAGATAAGTGAAGTGTTGTTCTAAGTGGCACACAACTGTTGGTGACCATTTATTATTAAATTTATATGTTGAGGATGGCAAACAGCAAGTGATAAAACAATAACATCTTAAAACATCTTTTAAACAATTCTAATACAGGTGAAGACTGGGCAATGGGTGGGTGTAAGAGAGATTGTCAAAAATGAGATCAGAGGGAATGGATCTTCAAAAAGTTTAGCTCCTTCATGTGGGGATTTAATCAGAATATTGGGTTTTATCACACTACAGGATGTTTGTTTGCTATCACCTACACTTCTTCATGAATCGGCACCTCTCCCCCTCTCTCGTGTGTGTGTACACACACACACCTGCGCCTTACAATATCAGAAGCTGCCATATATCTGGAGAACTGTACTCTAGTAAATAAACGCTTAGGTCATAATAGGTTTGGCATAAGCTGCAAGGCACCTTGTGGTTAAAATAATTTGAGGATGTTATTCTAGGATACAATCCAGTCTTTCAATATGCAACCAGGTGTTTTAATCTCAAGGACCTTTCCTAATGATGTTGTTGGCTCAAGACAATCTCTTCCTTTCTTCTTTTAGCCCTTGCATCTGTAGTAATATTCATTAAATAATTGACACTAATTTACTGTCCAGTTTTTCTTATTAAGAAAGTCTTTTTTCAGTAAGAGCTGGTGTAGCGAGCCTGGAAGTCCCTGATTTGTATCTCACCTTGGCCATTCTCATTGTGGCCATAGACATCCCACTATTATTATTATTACTTTATCCTCAGCCTATCCAATGGCAACATGGGGGCAATAGTACTGATTACTATCTAGAGTTGTTGTAAACATTATTGAGGTAAAATATAGGAAGAGCTTTGAACACTGAAGGACTTCTAAATCAACACATTTAATTTTTTATTTTTTTAATGATATTTATTAAAGATTTTTTAAAATTATAAAAAAGAAAAAAAGACAAAACAGAAAAAGAAAGAAAAAATACATCCATCATTCTCAAATTTTCAACTTTCATTACCTTCTTTCCTTGACCTCCTCCTCCTCCCCTTTCTTGTATCCTGGTTAATAATTATCGCAGCAAATCCTTTCCATAGTTCATAATATTGTGTCCTTACATTACCTTAATCTATTTTCATCTTATCTTACAGCAAACCTTAAAACTTAAATCTTATTTTTACCAACTTCTCATAACCATATCATTAACCTAATTCTTTAAACATTTTTACTAGAACCAAGTAATTCCATTTCAACATTTTTCTAACATTAATCAATTATTTTAAAACAGTCCTAATGATAAAAGAAAAAAAGTAAAACAATCCAATCTTCATCCAGCGTCCCTTCCTCCTCGTCCCGGATTTTGTCAGTCCTTTTTGTCCCATTAATCTAGCGCATTAACCTGGTATCCTTACATCCGAGGCCCTCAAGTCTCTTCCATGTCCCTTCCGCAACTCTTCTTCATATTTTCCTTTCACTCGTGGGAACTCCAGCTTAGTAATGTTTTTGACCCTTTTCAGCAGATCAGCCCCATTTCCATAGTCCAGACTAAACTCCATGTGATATTTAAACACCTGTTTCAGATTCCCTCCAAAATTAAGAGCCCCCACAGCTCCACACATCTGACGGCCCATTGCCAGACTCAGAAAGTCCAAACATCCCTGCATGGGAGGGTCAATCCAACCCCCCCATTTCCAAACCAGTCCAAACTTTATCTTTCCAAATCTGTAAACCAACACATTTAATATTGTAGGCCATTACAGATATCACAAGGGTGTACTATCCCACTTAGTGGTGTTAGGAGGATCCATCTGTGCCCATATATTCCAGACCCTATGAAATGTCTGAAGAGTAGGCACAGAAGCTTACCCCACAGGGCGATGAACAGCCAGTGCCCCCCAGATGACACCCTACCCATGGAGGCTACACAGTGACAGTGATGGAGCTGCATTAAAGCAAAGAAGTGGTGTTGCAGCCCCTTTTCTGTTGACCAGGGCCTCCGTTTTGCAAGGCTTACTCAGAGGAAACAGGTAGGCACTGAGTAATGACTCAGATCAGGGCCCTGCTGATCCAGAAGCAGCAGAAGCAGCCAGCTCCACTATAAAATCCTTTAGTTGCTACCTGAGCATCTCTGGAACAACAGGTCCTTGGGGAAGATTCTTTGCCAATCATTGCAACTCAGTTCCTGCCATCCAAGTTCTGCTGGGCAGCTTCCCTGCAGGTTCAGGCTTCCTGGCCAAATCTCTGCTCTTGCCACCTTGATTGTGTAGAATAGTTCTCCATCTGGTCTATGTTTACTGCCATTTGTATCCTTCCCCACCACTTGTGGTGGCAGAAATGGGCAGGTATCTTTAACACAGGGTCCTTTGTAACTTGGAAATATAGTATTACATGGAAAGAACTTGTTGTTGTTGTTTAGTCGTTTAGTCGTGTCCGACTCTTCGTGACCCCATTGACCAGAGCACGCCAGAGTCCATGGGACTCTCAAGAGTTTCCTCCAGCCCCTTCATGGATCACTGCCTTGCCATGGTGAAGGGGCTTGAATAACTCAGAGAAGCTATGAGCTATTCCGTGCAGGGCCACCCAAGATGGACAGGTCATAGTGGAGAGTTTTGACCAAACGTGATCCACCTGGAGCAGGAACCGTCAAGCCACTCCAGTATCCCTGCCAAGAAAACTCCATGGGCAAAGACAACAGGCATATAAAAGTTATGACGCTGGAAAGAACTGGTCTCTGAAATATGCATTTACTATGTATTAATTGTGTAAACATAATTAATAAGGACATGTATATTTCAGTTGGTAATTTTTGTTTTGCCCAGTTTTAATGATAAGCATTCCTAACTGTGCAGCTTTTAATACTGTGCGTACTTCAAAACAGGTTTCAGGGGGGAAAAGGCTGACAGTGGTTAAACTTGGACTTGACTTCAAAGGCATTTTAGTATTTAGATAAAACAAAACCAGGTGAGAATAAAATATCATGTTGCAATGGTGAGTGTTATGTTAGCTATTGAAATATGACTGAATTCCATGTTCTACTTATTTTCAAAGCTTACATATGTAAGCGTATATAGGTAGAACTCTTGTAAATTTAAAACAGACCACAAGGACTTGCTCATATCTAAACACACTCATAGATCTTTTAGTAGCTATAGTGGTGTGAACTCATACATGCACACTTCCCCCAGATATCTCTGTTGATTAAAATACAACATTACGATCGAACAATATGCTTTGAAGCAATAAGTACAAGTTGTTGAAGTGCTGATGCTATGAACTGTCTGATGTTACTTTTTGTTTTGGAAATTCCTTAAGAATTATAGGAATTAGTCTATATTTTTACTTCTCAGCATCTTAATATGCTTGCATGTGTGACTGCTACGTTTTTCTGCAGTTCATTAAAGACATTTGCAACAGCGTAACACTGCAAGAAATCAGCAGCCCTTTGCCGCTTTTTTGAAGACAGTAAAAGCAGCTCCACTGTCATTTCTGTCTCTGAAATAGGTTTCCGAAAGGAAAGCCAGACATATTTCTGATATGAATGCCAAATATTTTTCTTAATGTGTCTGCCATTGAAAAGCCAAGACAACCAATTTAAATAGTGCATAATAATGATATTAATTTTTATGGTGTGTATAAGTTACATTTGATTAGTTTTTTGCATGATTAAAATTTGCAAAGCTTTTATGGCCCCCGGGAGCCTACCTGTAATAAACAGCTCTCACCTTCGAAACCATAAAACAGGCTTGCAGTACTTGAACATTAGATCTAATTGCCTTGCTACATCAAAGGAAGTACCAGAGGACTGAGAAAAATCACAGAAGGGAGGAGGGGTAGAGGGCAGTTTCACCTCCAAAGGTTATGTGTTTGTGGCTTGGTGGAGCCCTGTAAAGTTATGGCCTAAAAACTGCTGTTTGCGATTAAGTTGATGGAGGAAAGTCTACCCCACAATCTCTCCCTGCTGCTGACACAGAGTCTTTGTTCACATTTAGATTTCTCAAACTGTTGCCAGGGTCAGGCAGAGGTCAGACACCATGATGATGTATAGGAGAACATGTCTGGGAATTTCTCTCATACTTAAAACACATACCAGAAAAAGAGCACCCTGCAAAAATTGTCTGATGAGACCCAGATGATGATACTTTGGCTATTCTTTTAGTACCTTCATGATTTTCTCTTTGCCCATCTCCCTCTCTCCCTCTCTCTCTGTTTTATTAATGATTACCATGACAGCCTTTACAATTTTATGCCCCCTCAAGATAAGGACACTCAGTATCACTCTGACACTTCATTTTCCTGCCCAAAGGGAATGGACTGGTAAATCTAGGAGGAGGAGAAAATAACGTCCATTCCAGAGCTCGAGTCAAAATGAAAGTGCCAGAGGCTGTATTAGCCCATAGGTTCTGACTAGATGCATGGTGTGAGTGTGTGTGTCGGTGTACTTGGCATTAATACAACCCAATCTAGTCACGATCACAGGCTTACAGCATCCCAAACTGTGCTCCCCCATCACCCTTAACAAACATAGTCTTGCTTCCTACTGTGACCAGGGAGCCTAACAGTGTTTGATTAGTAATACCACTGAGAGAGGGAAAGAAGAAGAAGAAAGCATGCTAAGGCAGTGAGAATTGTTTATTCCATTTGTGCTGGTCATTCTGCATCAATATTTTTTTTTAAAAAAATGAGGATTGCCTCCGCCCTTTCAAATACAGTTGAATGAAGTAGTCATTGATATCTAATTTGCTAGCATTTCTTTGTATACACAAACAAAATCAATGCAAAACATTCAGATCCTTTTAAAATTAAAAGTTGTAGTAAACATTTTTTTAAAAAAATGAAATGTGTTTTTTTAATAGTTCGGCATTGCTGATTCCAATTGTTTACCCGTGCATGCAGCTCCACTGCAGAGTTGGCAAGTAAGGCACTAAGTAGCAATTTTTCTGTGCTCAGCTGCTCCATATGACAGAGGATATTTCATTCTGCTGTCAGAATGTTATTAATAAAACATGGGGTGCGGAAGGGGCCACGATTTCCCCTTTCAATCACTATAGCATTTACAATGAAAATTTTATGCAGTGTGTAATTTTCAGTTAATGCTTGACACTTAAAATGTCGGTAGCTGCATTTTGTACGGTTCCTGAAGGGTTAATTGTATCATGTTCCCTGCGTAAAAGCTCTGCTTATCAAAAGTGAATAGAGGAGTGTATGCAAATGTATGTCTGTGACCTTTTGCCTTTCCAGGGTTAATTTATATGGTCATTAAAGATTTTATGAAATTGAGCAGCCTGGTGTTTTGAATCCCATTTTACCTTCCCCTCCTAATTTGTATAATTCCTACCTGAACTGCGAAATATGACTTTCTTTCTTTTTTGTTTGTATTGCAATGAAAACAGCATGCTGTGCTGTAGGGAGTTGCAAGTCTGGTTATCTGGTATTACTCAGATTTCTAAAATTCATTAAAATGTGACATCAGCACAGTCAGAGACAAATGATCACAAGATGAAAAGGAACAGTAGGCCTTTCACGGATTAGTGCTACATGGCCCCAGCATAGAAGCTAACTGCATAAACAGATTAATCCACTAGTAACAGCATAGCTAAGATTTACAGAATAATTAAATTGGGTTGAGTTACTGTGAAGATTTTCATGTAATCTAGCTGGTGTGAACATGTAAGTGAGGTGTGGGTATTGCTGCTTCCTTAGAAGCAATATACCAAGTTGTGTCATTTACCTTGAATAGCTCCTCCTGGAGATGAAAACGGAGAGTTCTCAATGTTTAGATCCAACACAGCACTTACATATTGCAATTAGCAGGGTGTACAGATTCTAATAGGATTTATTTTAATTTTGAAAGCTTTTCTTTGCTTTCAGATATATTGCTGCATGTGCCTTCTTTGTTCAGACCCGACTTGTGTTTACGTTTATGTTTGTATTGAGACAAATCACTTACAGCCAGTGAATAGCAAATATGAAACATCTGATTTGTCACACTGGCTAGCGCTGTGTGTTCTGATAAAGAAATGTTTGCAATTTCTGGACTGAATCTGAAATTTTGCAAATGATTAATCATTAATACTGGATCTCTTTTAAGGTGCTATTCTTTTCACTTATTCCTTTCTGAGATAAATATATACATTTAGTGCAGATCTAATTAAAGAACATGTTTACAATTAATGTTGAATGGTCCCTAAGTTAGCTTCTTTTAATTTTTTGTGCTCATTCGCAGAAGAACAAGTTGAAGATGCAGAAGGGTCTGCTAAAAGCTCATCAGTGTCTGTTGCTGATGATAAAGACACGTGTGAGAAAGAGAGAAATAATAGTGAAGGCAAAAAAGCTAGTAAAGACTCTGGTAAGATGCTAGAATTTTGTCACTCTTTAAAAAATCTTATTAAATAGTCTTTCATTTAAAACCGTCTGGACATTCCTGTTATTATCTACTGCATGTGTATTGCATGTGATTTCTATCAGTAGCCTTCCATTGACCTATTTTTAATCATAACCATCTGACAGGATAGATGCGGATAAGTTGAAGAATATTACAGGACGACTAGTGAGATTATTTTTTAATCAAATCAGTTTGTGTGCTTGTAATTTTTTAAGCGCCTTTCATTAATCTTAGCTGTACTTGTGATTCCTCTGATGGCATATTAATTTTTCATAAGCGTAGGATTAGATACCACTTGAAAATTTCCCCTGCTTTCAAATTTTGTTTGCCTTGCAGCCCTAAGAATGTAGGAAAGCTTCTTCTCCCACCCCAGCTCCTGTTCTTGATATATGATCACTAAGATTCAGGAATCTTCCTTCTTCCTGGGCATTTATCTAGTATTTAATTAGGGGGAGGGGGAATACAGAAAATCCAGTGAAAAAGTTTACAGATGATTCAGCCTAAGAAAGAGGAAATATCATTGAAAACGGATTATGAGTTGGGTAATATTGATCTCTGGGAATATACAAAGCCCAGTAATGAAAGCTACTGTCTTTGAAAACAAAACTCTTATGTCATGACATTTACTTGTGCACAAACAAACCCAAGGCCAGCATCTGGCATGGATACACAAGGCTTTTTCTGTGTTTGATTTGGCAAATATGTGACTTCATCCATGCTTTTTATGTATGAGATGGAAATCTATGGTCACAATGAATATTACATTGGCTACTTCTGCTGCACGCTATTCCTAGTTACATTATGCTGGATTCATTGAAGCAGAAGAAGTGCTGAAACAGGTTGAAGCCTATTAGTTTCAGGTAGTCATATATCTTTCCCTTGTATTCCAATGACAGCAGCATATAAAAGTGCTTGTATTCACTATAAAGACGTTTAGTTATACAGAAAATACCATTTTACATGCAAGTTTAGTAAAAACTGAATTGGCTGATATTTTTTAAGGTACTCCTAAAATATTGTTTAAAACATAGTGAAGATACTGATGGGTCTTTATGCCATATTTATTTAAGGAATAAATCTCATCTTGCATTTGGTTTTCAAAATGTTATGGCCAGTCTCTATTACCATTGAGAAGCCTACATTGCACTGAGTTTATTTAGCTTTTGAAATCCAGGGACTGAAGAAGACCTGTCTATAGCGACTCTATGTTTGTAGGCTTCTTTTTAAGTATGCTTATCCCTTTCTTGAAATACATTCTCTGAGAAAGGTAATGGACAGAAGAACTTTCTGCTCAGGCTCATTACTAAGTCCACATGGAAGAGTCATGAAAAAAATAGGCAAAGCCACTTCTGAAACATTTTCCACGTGCTTCATCAAAAAAGCATTGTAATATCTTTCAGAGATCTTATGCACCTAGTTTTCTACTGTAAAGACCTCAGAACTTAGAATAAGCCATGATGTTAATGGGCTAATAGGCAAAAATGGTGGTTGTCAGTAGAAAGAGTGTGGGGAAATTTCTAAGATTCTATGAGAATTATACTCTTGGATGGACCAGGTTTAATTTGGACCAACCAATGCTGGAGTGTTTGCTGAAGAACGGCAACCAAAAAACTGTGCAAGATAGTTTTAGCTTGAAAATCGTTCGTATTTCAAATTCTCAATCTCACCTTTTGAATTCTTTGATAGACCTCTCTAAACTAATTCTTCATTATCAGGCATTCATTCAAAAGGCTTAATTCTCAGCACAGCTAACTACTATGCATAATGACCACATAACTGCTTATGTATAATTGAATGTTAATTTAGGCTTTCTTCTCCTGAATTAAGTGTTGAAAATCTTGCCAAAGAAGTCCCAGGAAAACCAATATGTTAATCACAGCTTTAACAAGTTAGACAGAAAAATACTATCACCACTCTTTAGCATCAAATCTATTAGAAAAGGAAGGATTAACATGTTTAGTGCCCAAACAGTTCTGTAAACTGTTGTTCTGCCTTGCCTTCCTTATCTCAAACTGAGGCTTTCAAATGGAGACTTGGCAATAATCAAGCTATGTTTGCTGAATATTCATTCAGAAGGCAAGAGCCTCCTAATGCCTCATTTATATTGTCATTTAAATCTAGTGCCACTTTAGATTAATTATAATCCAAATTACATCTCAACGTAGTGTAAGAATTAATACGGAATTTATCCAGATTAATACATTTGCATTGAAAATGTAATATGTTTCTGACATGGCTAAGGGGAACATTGTTTAACAAAGTAGTAAACACAAGAAGCAATGGAAATTCACCTTCATTATTGTAATAAAAGTTATCATTTAATTCTACTCTAATTAGAAATACTACTGTACTAGCTTTTATAATTTTAGAATTATTTTGGATTTGACTAATATGTCAGAAGTTCTAAATTGTACATTTTAAATCAAATTCAGTATAAATAATGAACCAGCATGCTTATAGGGTTTTTTGGTACTTTTTTTATTTGTGCACACAATGTACTGAATTTCCACACTTATTAACATAACCTTTTTCATAGCTTTTTTTAAAAAAAAGGTCGCAAATCCCTACATCTGACTATTCTACTTTTACAGCGCTCCCTCATACATGTTTACTCATAAAAACCACTGTATTAAGTAGAACTTGCTCTTTGCTAGGCATGCATAGGACTGCAGCCTTAAATGCTTATTTTTAATTAAGTACTGCTTTGGACTTAAATGGATCAGTTTTCTGTTTCAGTACTTGTGCAAAAAAGTAGAAAAGTTTGATAATTAGTCGTATTAAACATAGGATGAGAAATAATTTGTCATAGGAAAATAGGTAACAGGGATGATCTTACAAGAACATTACGTTCCATATGAGGCCTACTTCACATATTAAACCCTCATGTGAGCATAGACTAGGCAGTGCAGCATAATATTCTGGTCACCTCATGAATCAATCAATGACATTGTAATTTGCTCATCCCAGTGCTGCACAGTTTTGGTAACAGCTGATGTTCATGTGACACATTCTTCAATACGGAACTAAATCACAGTGGCAGCATTCTCACATGAAACTAAACCAAATCTCTTGGTTCAGTGTCAAACAACTTGCACCTGCAGATAGCCCCTTTCCAGAGACTTTTCTTCACCTTTCACATGTGGCAAAATTAACCAGGATCCAGGAATTAACCATACATTTTCATAATGTGTGAACCCTGGCTTAAAAAAAATAAATCCAAATTGTTAAGACAGCTTTAAACCATATCCTGGCTTGTTTTGAAGCCTTAATCATAGTGCTGAATCCTGGTTTCTTTTCTCTCATATTCGATGGGTGGGGCAAAGTGGTAGGAAAGGAAATGCAAGCAAGTGCACATCATTTGTGCATATGGTGGCTTTCTGAGCCAGAATTTTTGACTTAAACATAAATGGGGCATAGTCACATTAAGCCGAATACTAGCATTTATGCCCCACAATGTTAATTAAACATGATAACATGGAGGCATTTTGGGTAGCTTCTACATGTGGAATATAAAGCAGACATAAGTGTTTGTTACACAGTAATTTAGATCTATGCAACCACCAGCAGTTGTCTTATCAATTGTCTTTAAGATGCAGAGGTGATATACATGTAGAAAAGCATTATTTATACTTTTCCAAATCTCCTTATTAAATAATGCATTGTCAGTTCAATGAATAGTACAAGTGTCACATAAATCAGACCATACCCCTTTAAACTGCTGCTGTTTTGGCAACAGCTAGTTGTGCAAAGGTTTAACTTTGGCTCACTCCCTTCACAGGAAACTTGTTAAAATACCAAATTCACCACACAGAGAACATACTAGACCTAGTCTGTGTACTGCATTGGTTCTAATGGATATAGATTAAGAGGCAGAGCATTCCAGTGACCCCAGCTAAAATACAGTTAATTTGTTCTCTGTTTTATATCTGTTTTTACACATTTTTGTTTGGATATGAAGTGTTGCTAATATTATGCATCTAAATTCTAACATTTAAGGAATGAAAAGGTAACAGCTATTTTTTTCTAGCTGGAAGTACTTGCTCCTGCCACTCTTTCCAGACACAGATGCCCCTGTCTCTTGCTCCATGATAAAAAAAAATAGAGCTAGCACTTCCAATCAGGTATAGAAATATTTGTTATTTATCTAGGGGATTTCCTCCCCACCCCCTTTCTAATTTTAACAGGGGCTTAATGGAAGACAGGGCTTACCTGCCTTTAGTTCTGGAAATTTAATTTGCAGAGCTCAAACCTCAGACATTTGAAATAATAATTTTGAAATGGTTTTCCTGCATCACTGAATAGTCATAACAAATCTGGAATGTGGGCAAAAAGTTTCCATGGCTGAGTGTATCATATTCATAGCACAGGTACTGGTACCTCTCGTATGAGAACGTAAGTACTGATCTAAATTTATCTTGCTAAGGTGCTGAAACCTTGAAAGAACACTAGTGTGTTCTTGTGCAGTACTGTGCTAGAAAAGCTTATCTTGTTTTTCTGAGATTTAATTCTTATACTTAAGTAATTTTTATTACCAATACACATGTCAAAAATGGAACTGAAGATTTGTTTCCTGATGCATGTATTATGATGAAACATGTACTGGTGGGCCATCTACTATGGGAATCACCCTGTAGAAGTAAACACTTATCAATTTAGCTATATAGAAGGAAACAAACAGTGGTTAAACAATAGTATGAATGAATATCAGTTCTAAAAGTAGTACAGTGGTACCTTGGTTTACAACCATAATCCGTTCCGGAGGTCCATTTGTTAACCAAAACAGGTTGTAACCCAAGGCGCGCTTTCGCCAATGGGGCCTCCCAAAAAGAATTGTTCGTAATCCCAAAGAAATGGGTTGTAATCCAAAAAAAAGGTTGCAAACTGGGACACACACTTCTGGGTTTGACATGTTTGTAATCCAAAACGTATGCAAACCAAGACATATGCAAACCAAGGTACCACTGTAGTGTACTGGATATCCCAATGTGGTAGAGGTAGCAGGTCTATGCTTTGGTATACTGTATTTGTATTTGTGATCCCAGAAAAACAGGTGGAAAGTATTGCGAAGGATAAGATAACAAACAGAATAACAAGTCTTGCTGAAGCAGCACCAGCCTGGCTTCTGCAATGGCAAGTCATGTCTCACAAACCTATTAGCTTTTTAATAATGTCAACAAACATATAGATAGAAGTGATCCAGTTAACATAGTATACTTGGACTTTCAAAAAGCTTTTCACAAGGTAGAAAGTAGAGACCCCCAAGGATTCGTAGTGGGACCTGTGCTTTTTAATGTGTTCATAAACAATTTAGAGTGAGCAGTGAGCAGTGAGGTTACCAGCTTTTCAGATGATACTATTGTTCTGGGTCATTAAAACAATAAGTGATTTTGAAGAGTTCTAAAAGGATCTCTCCAAACTTCTTGAATGGGCAATAGAATGGCAGGTGCAATTCAATGTAACAAGTATAAAGTGATGCATGTTGGGGCAAAATGTATTAATTTCACTTGTATGCTTTTGGAAGCTGAACTGGAGGTGACTGACCTAGAATGAAATATTGGAGCCATAATGGGAAGCTCAATGAAGATGTCAACTCAGTGTGTGTGTGTGTGTCAGTTGTGAAAAAGGCAAATTCCATGCTAGGAATCATTAAGAAATAAATTGAAAATAAAACTGTTAATATAGTGCCATTATACTGTGTACAGTTCTGGTTGTCTCACTTTAAAAAGAATATTGTAGAGTTGTTAAAGTTTGTGAAATTATGCATTGAGAAAGTGGATAGAGGAATTATTTTCTTTCTCTCTCATAACAATAGAACTTGTAGACATCCAATGAAGCTGAATATTGGAAGATTCATAACATAAAAGGTAGTACTACTTCATGCAGCACATAGCTAAACTATGGATCTTGCTCCCACAGGAGGCCATGATGGCCACCAATTTAGATGGCTTTAAAAGAGGATTGGATAATTTCATGGGCTGTAAGGCTATTAATTGCTACTAACCATGATGTTTATGCTGTGTTTCCACAGTTGGAGGTGGTAATGTTGCTGAGTACAAGTTGCCGTAAACCACAGTGGGAGTAGGGGAAGACTGTTCTTGTGCTCGGGTCCTGCTTGCAGGTTTCATAAAAGCATTTGGTTGGCCACTGTGATAACAGGACAGTGCATTAGATGAGGCATTGGTCTGATTCAGCAGGCCCTTCTTATGTCCTTATCAATACTGATGTAGATGTGGTGGTCATGGTGTTTCTGTTGGGGTATATGTACTGTATAGGTTTTCAGAATTTACAGGACAATGGGAAGTTAGAACATAGTATTCACATCTTAACTAAGCATTTCATTTCCAAAAAATCTGCATTTTAATGCCTTATCAAATCCAGATTCAAAAATTCAAAAACATTTAAACACTGTGTCAAATCAAAGCAGCAACATCAATCAAGCTTCGTACAGATATGAACACATAAGGTATAGGAATTGTTGTTCATAGTACGGTTAATTTTGTGTCATGTGCTGTTCAAGGGCATTGACACACTGAGTGTGCCAAATGTCTCTGTTTTGCAAATGATTTTGAGAATCCAGCATGAAGTTTTTTGTTCAGATTGGCATGAAAGGAGAGTCTAGTAGTGAAAAATTTCCAAAAGTACTTATCTTTCAATATTATATCAATTATCAGAACTGACTCTCAGTTGGTATAAATCATAGATTTGATTAACACTATAGCTCTTGTTTTAGGGGGTACATTGACATGTCAACTCTGAAACATTTCTGAAAGAGTTTTTTGTGCACATTTTTCCTGCTTCCTCAAAGCCATTTTGTCATCAAACCAGATTTTCAGGCAAAATTCTCTGGAAAAAAATGTATAATGTGATATGCAGAAATTCAATGATGGCACTCTCTGACCCATATAGACCGCAACAATACATTTTATAATGTATTTTGTGTGTTTTTATCTTGTAATTTTGTATTGTGAGCCGCCCTGAGATCTACGAATGGCGGGCAGTATACTAATTTAATAATAAACACCACAATATCAACAACATGGCTGCTGTCACAGTCCTGGTATGCATCTCTTCAGTGTTGTGCAGCAGACCTATTTCATGTGGTTAGAAGTCTTTCTTATCATGGCCAGCAAGAATAGCTCTTGGGACCTATTTGCCAACTATTGCACAAATAAAATCACTTTCATGGTTTCTGACTTAGACACCACTTAGAATCAGAAATGGTTTTAACTTGAGGTCCATCTGGTAATTTAAACTTGTTCATCCAGAGGTTGTGAACCAGGTTATTTGCAGAACTAAGGCCAACCACTAAATATGTTAATGGCTCTCTGATTGAGGCTGCTTGCAGCCTTAAAAGATGCAGTGTTTCAGATCATTTGGGGGTGAGTTGTGGGGGTTTAGGGAAATAAATTTATATCTGAACAGTCCTAACATCTCACATCCAGTATCAAACCTACCATTTTGGGTAAAAGTTTGAAGTATGTGGTGACATCTCTGGTCCAGGCTGATAGTAAGATCCTTTCCAATCAGGTTTTGGAACAGAAACTGCCTTGATTGCTCTTGGTGTTTGTCCTTGGCTAGAGTTTGTACTTGGATGGAGGACAGGTTTATGTGGGGTGTGATGGTTGAATTTTCTGGAAGTGGTTCTGCTTATTCCCAAGAGGGACTCAATGTGGTGCTGGAAGACTGCTATTTTACCCCATGGAACAGCGTTCCAGCTTCTTTCCCATGCTTTTTAACATCTGCACAAAACCCCTGAGATAGGTCAACTGGAGGTATAGGTTGAAGTGTCATCACTAGTCTGCTTGTTTTCATTTTCTAATCCCAGGGAGGAAGTGTTGCTGACAAACCAGTGTGTGAAGTTGGTTCAGGAGATACTAGGTAGACAAACAGAAACATATTCAGAATAATACAGAATTAAGTGGGCTGAATTCCTGGTATAAGTGCTCCCTTGAAGTAATGGTTGTGCAACCTGGGGTACTTTTTAGTCGGGCACTATGAGTGTATTTTACTAACTTCAGCTAATTCATCACCAGCCTTTCCTGGAGAAGGTAGATCTGGCTTGTCGCTTCCATACAGAGTTAATATGCTCTCTATGGGCTGCCTTCAAACACAGTCTGGAAAATTCAGTTGATGTTGCCAGGCTGTTGTATGGCATTAAAAGATCAGAGTGTATAGATCGATCTTCATCTGTATTGGATGCCCATTTGTTTCTGAGGTTGATGTTTAAGTGCTTGTATTGACTAGTATCGTATTAAATGCCTTATAACCGCATTGCCACAGAAAGTGTCTGCTATCATACAAAGGGTTGTAGCTCTGTAGTAGAGCACATGGTTGGAATGCAAAAGGTCCCAGATTCAATCCCTGGCATCTGCAACAGAAGAAAACTCCTGTCTGAAACCCTAGTGGTCAGGGTACACTAGGGATGGTTGCAGGCCTAATGACACCAGCCAGGCCATTTTGTCCAAGCCACATTCCACCTGCACATCAGTGATGTCATATATGATGTCCAATGCGAGCAGCTAAAAACATGGCTAGGCTGGGCCAAAATGGGCTTCTGAAGCCCTGTCAATCAGGTGATAGGCAGGGCTTCTAAAGTGCTGCACTTCTGGCTTCTGAAGTGTGATTGGTGGGGCTCCAAAGTGCATTGCAGGAATCTCTGCATGAGGTTTATAAAGAGCCCTGCATGGTGCTTTGATTGTTGAGGCTTCAAAATGTGATGGGCATACCAGTTTTCCTATTGCTATGTTCTTAATTTGCCCAGACTGTGAGATCAGATAAGGTGATGTCAGGTAGGTAGAAAAAGAGAATCTAACTACCTTCCCAGAGCTAAGCTCTGCCTTTATCTGTCTTTAGCCGACTTTTATTTCAGTCAGCTTTTAAGGTATGATCTCCTATCTGCTTGAATTTTTAGTTTGCTACTGTTGTCTTTTAAATGCTTTAATTGTTCTTATTTACATTTAAAGATTTTGAAATTGCAAAGGAGATAAATTTAGAATGCACATTTGACGCAGCAAAGTGAATACCCCCCCCCCCAAAATCATCTTAACATTAAAAGGGGAAGTCAGATATAAAGTGCACCTTTAAAACAGCACAATTAGGAAGAGACTAAAGATATTATCTTAAGTCTGCCAATCTTGCCTATGGTGGTTCATGGTGGGTGATGGCTGTGGGAGCTCAGGCTCAGTGACCTGGGTTTGCACTAAGAGGCAGTCAAGAGGCAGTCCTCTGGCCTCTTCCCCAGCCTCAGCTTCTGTAGCTGGAATCAGTTAGGGCCCCACTCTCCCAGGCTAGGTGGGAAAAGCCCTGCAAGGCAGGGAGCAGGACTTCCAGAATTCACAGCCAAGGTAGACACCAACTGGTGTAGCTTTCCAATGCATGGAGTAGATTTTCACCACCTTTTACAAAACATTTCGGCTCCTTGTTTCTCATAAGTCTTTCATTTTTTTAAAAAAAAAGTCACTTAAAATGCCATCCTGTTGATTTATAGGAAGTGCAGGGGTGTGTTGCTACAAGTGAATCAGAAGTAAGTTATCATGCTTCTGTGTTTAATACAGTATTCCAATAATGCAAATATTTAGTATTTTGTTAATATGGCTTAAAGTTGGAATGACTGGGAAATCATATATTTTTGGTCTTAAAATAATGTAGTTCCTTAACGTCATAGGCAAGTTGCAAAATTAAATTTAAAAAACCAAAGGCAAGGCCCTGGCTATTACTATGCAATCTATTGTGTTCATGTTGATCAATCAGTCATTCTGTTAAAAATGTCAGAGAAGATACTTTTACCACCAATACTAGTGTGTTCCTAATTTTAGCAATAGGGATGAAATACAGGAATCAGTTCAATGCATTTATCATAAACTCCATTCATATATTTAAAAAGTACCTACACAAAAATATATATTTGGCCCTTTCATAATATGTCTTCTTAATTAGTACAGTGTTTTATATATTTTTTCCAAACGATGCCCCCATTTTTCAAAGGTAACTATATAGCCATTCTTGTCATCCTCTCAAGGTCCTGCTTTCCTGATATTTTCTACAAGTATTTTTTTAAGCTTTTGTTTCAGTAATTGCCATAACCTTATTTTAAAATTAAAGCTAGGTTATTAGACAACAAGGCTCAATTTGTTCATTTATATGAACTCCATGTGGATTTTGAAAATCAAGACAAATCTTCATGCACAACATACAGTCAGATTACCCCTGGACAATATATTTATGTTGGGTCTGATAGCAATCAATGGTTTAGCTTCATTGCATTTCAAGATGTATTTGCACCCAGTTGTCCAGTGATAGTGTCCTCACCCTGGAAATAATTTAGTTGCAAATTGACTGGAAGATGGCGAAAATTGAAAGTTAAAATTAGAAATACTCATAATAAACAGCAGAAAAAAGGTCAGATGATGCCACGCTATGATGAGATTGGAATGGCTGGTAAATGAGGTTTTGTGTTTGTCGTGAGATGTATGTGACATGCCTACCCAATGCTGTTGTAATATCCAGCCTAGCAGAAGAGATTATCTGGCAAATTGACACTGGAAAGAATTTTCTTATGGACTGGGAAATTAGAATTGCACTCTTTTCTTTGATGTGTGCAATCCTCACTGTATTATGCAGCTAGCTCAGACTGAATATTAAATATATAATTTAATACATACTGTTAAAAATATCTTAAAATAATAATACTATTATTGCTTTTAAAAACATTGTAGAAACATTTAAACATCAGGTAAACGTTCAGTGCAACAAAGAAGACTGATCTTTGTGTACAATTAATTTTTAGCTGTTCAATAACCTTTCTTTTTTCATAGGGGTTACTAAATTTGGTAATGTGGTGGCTTTATTTGAGTAACATAATAATTGTGCTCCTTCGATATTTTAAAGGGGGAAATAATAGTTAAATGCTTGCTGATTAAATGAAGAACAAAGAATTGAAGGTGAAACTTGTTTCTCTTAATGTGGTATAAAATTTCAGACTGAGATACTAGAGAGAGCTAGTTATTGATTACTGTTTAGAGCAACATAAGGTTATCTAAACAAGAGAGAAGAGTACATTTTTAATGTATTTATAGAGTCTGCTCTGCTTCAGAGATAAGTGTGCTGTCACCTTTGTACCTGTTCAGTTTCAAAAATGGTTTAACTTTAATAAGGAGCCCTGCAATATTTAAAATTGCAGTAAGACACCCTAAGGGGTTGCAGTCACAGTAAACCCAGCAATCTGTTAGCTATAATGTATTTTTACATGTTGTCTTGGAAGCAGGAATAAACACACCAGAGAAGGAACCAAAAGTAATTACTGCAGCAGGGGAACAACCACTACTTCCGGCTAAAGAAGAAGATGGCGCACCCAAAAAGTCCAAACTTTCTGAGGAAAATAAGTTTGGTCACGAACAGGTAAAGTGTATTGTTAGATCCTTACTGCCTTGTAGCATTGTTTTTCTTATGTCATAAATATTTTGGGGGTGAATTCCTATGTCATGCTAATTCATCAGGTGCTGTGTTCGCCCTGCCAACTCAGACCAGTTGGAAAACCTTGTCCCTCTAGTTCATCTTCCTGACCTTGTCAGTGTTGCAAAAAGATAAAAGGGCCCACATTTATCATAAGAAGCAAATCCTTATGTCAGAACTAGTTACCAGAGCACTATATATGCATGTTTGGATGCTTGGGAGACCTACAGAGGAAAAAATTTAAAAATCCAGAATCCCAAAGAGAACATGTCCAAAACTTACTCCAGCTACCATTATCTGATATTTTAAGCCACAGGTGCTTTATTTCTTTCCAGATGATTCCTGACTGGCCACTCAATAGATACTGTGTTATAAAATAACAGGTGTCATGAGATAAAAATTATAAAACTGTATAAGCTAAGGAGTTCACTTACATGGTATCCAAACTCTTCTTTTGCTGCCAAAATTCACCCCCCATGACTAGTCAGGTCTCCTCCTTCCTTCTAAACCTGCACCTTTTTTCACGGCAGTGGTCTTCCCATGTGAGTTGTGTATCTGGGTATTGATAGAGGCTGAAGGTAGTGAGGAATTGATGGAAGATACTGTAGGTGGCAAGCGACAGGAGAAGATGCACCATCTTGAAAAGAGGGCTAGTAATACTGTAGTGACAGACGATTTGCTCAGGGCATTAAGCAAGCTTTGTCTAATGGGCTGAATCTTTCTTGGATGTTTTTCAGTTTTACCAGTGCCCTTATTGTAACTACAATAGCAGGGACCCAAATCGTATCCAGATGCACGTCCTGTCACAGCATTCTATGCAGCCTGTTATCTGCTGTCCCCTCTGCCAAGATGTCCTGAGCAACAAAATGCATCTTCAGCTGCATTTGACCCATTTGCACAGTGTGTCTCCTGACTGTGTAGAGAAACTGCTTATGACAGTAAGTGTTTAAAATGCTGATGCACATTTGACAAGTACATGGACTGTAAATGATGCTGAATATATTACGGCATTGTAGATAGAGCTAGAGACTTGGAACCTGGGCTCCTGAGATTTCTTCGTAGTCCTGCCAATAACTTAGTACATCCCTTTGGCCTATTCATTTAACCCTAATTTTCAAAGACACAAGAATCTGAAGCACTCATTAAAAATAACCTTTCAAGATCAAGGCACGCACCTCAGTGCCTCCCTGCACATCCTAAACTGGTTCTACTACTATCCTTCCCCACAGGGGAATTTTTAGTCTGAATTTACTGTAAACAGTGTTCTGAGAGCTAAATACACAAGAAGTTACTGTTTGTTGGCAATTTTACGAGAAGTGGTAAATTGTGAAGAAACAGATAAAAGTACCAGAATGTTTTTATATTTACAGGATGGGGGAGATGAAACCTCTATTAGTAATAGGACAGGATCCTAGCCTTGTAGTTCATTGTAATTTTCAAAAGAGTATCTGGATCGAAAAACAGGGTAATAAATATGAGCAATTAAAAAAAAGTTATAGCAATATGGTGGCAGGAAAGTTAAAAGGCTAAAAGCATTTGTGTGGCTACTGCTTTATGTAGTGTTATTTAAAACCTATATCAGCAACTTACGTTGCCTAGAATTTACAATCACACTGTCTTCCATATTCTTTCCTTTCTTAATTATGATCAAACCTGACTCAGATATCACAAAAAAGCTCTAATGTGTTGTGAAGTATTATGTGAAAGCATCTTTAGAATTATAGGTCTGGCATGTGCTGGAAGAGAATCAGTTGTGATTTAAGGTCCTAAGTGCAAAGCAGGAACCCCATATCAGAGGTATAAATGCCTAAGCAAAATCAGTAGAAGTTGCCACCAGATTTGAAAACAAAAAGAGTCCCTCCCAATTTCAGGACTTGACCATTATACCAATTGGTGCAAACTGGATTGTACTAGTTAGTACTCTCAGAAGTAGTTATTTTGTTTTGCCTTTTCTCAGCAGCTGCTTAAAGTGCACTTTTGATGTGTAACAGAAAGTGAGCCTTTCAATAGCTCTCCTTAACCTGTCTTGCTAGGGACATTTCAGTTAGTAATCCTGCATCCACACCATTTTCACTGCTACATCTGTGAGCTTAATTCCAAGATTAATCAAACTATTAGTTGTTTCAGCTGGCCATATGTGATGATGTGATAAACAGTGCAATTCTCTTGGTGAACACAGTATCATGCCTGGTATTATTATTATTATTATTATTATTATTATTATTATTATTATTATTTTATTTGCACCCCACCCATCTGGCTGGGTTTCCCCAGCCACTCGGGGCAGCTTCCAACAAAGATTAAAAGTACATTAAAATGTCACACATTAAAAACTTCCCTGAGTTGTGTGTGTGTGTTGTTGTTGTTTTTAAAGGTTCCTGTACCAGATGTGATGATGCCTAATAGTATGCTACTGCCAGCAGCTGCTTCAGAGAAATCTGACTGTGATGCCTCTGCAAGTCTGACAGCTGAAGGATCTGGGAAATATTCAGGTATTGCAAGAAAAAGCCACGCCTGCAGAGGGCGAGCATTGCAGTCTTTTGTTGATAAACCTCCTCTCCTTTTGGGGTGTGCTTGCTATATTAACCAAAGAAAAATAAGGCCTGATTTTCTTCAGCAGCATTTCATGAACATAGCACTTTTATAGCATACAGTATATGTATATATGTTTCTTTGAACAGATACAACATCTAGGTTGGGTTACACATTTTAAGACTTGTAGGCTGCATTCAGTCACCCAATCTATGCCCCTAGTCCATATAGCTACCTACTGTATGGTAAAGGAAAAAGGTAAAGGACCCTGGACGGTTAAGTCCAGTCAAAGGCAGTTCCAGCCGAGGGAGCCAGCGTTTGTCCACAGACAACTTTCCGGGTCATGTGGCCAGCATGACTAAACTGCTACTGGCTCACAGAGGGCCGTGATGAGTGCCAAAGCACATGGAAATGCTGTTTACCTTCTCGTCACAGTGGTACCTGTTTATCTAGCTGCTCTGGTGTGCTTTTGAACTGCTAGGTTGGCAGAAGCTGGGACAGAGCAACGGGAGCTCACCCCATCGTGTGGATTTGAACTGCCAACCTTCCGATGAGCAAGCCCAAGAGGCTCAGTGGTTTAGACCATGACTCATTTGTGGTGCTGGTCACTTTGGTGGGAAGTGAGATAATTCCAGATACTTTGCATAACGCAATTTTGTAAGAGTAATGAAGGGGCCTCTAATTCAGTTGTAGAGTTCATGCTTCACATGAATAAATTCCCAGGTGTATAATATCCCTTGTGTATCAGAGAAACAGCTTGGTCCTGTGTTTGGGGAATGTATTTAAGAATCTGTTTACAACAACATTAATAACACTGGAACTACATTTTTTTGGGCCTAACTCAATTCTAGATGGGTTCTTGTGCCCAAAATTCAGGTTCGTGAACTACGTATATTTCTTTTGAAAACAAATATAGTCACTCATTGCAACAAAATTCTCCTTGTTTGGGGTGGGGTGGGGGTGTTTTGGGGCATCCTTCATTTGATGCCAAAGAGTATTATGGTACTTTGATGGATCACAAGCCTGTGATGAAGTCAACACTGGGCCATGAAACCTTATTTCATAATAAATTAGACAGCCTTTACAGTACCACGAGGCTCTTTGTTGTTATTGCTGCAGCATACTGGCTCCTCCTCTGGAAGTTCTTTCTTTTAATATGTATTATGTATTCAAATGCTATGGAGCTATATAATTTCTTTCTTTCTTTTTTAAACAGGTGAAAGTCCTCCAGATGAGAAGAACACCTCTGGGCTTGAAGAATCAAAAACTGGAATGGAAATTAAAACAGAGGAACAGAAGCCACTCAAAGAATCTACTGAAATGCCAGATTGGAACAAGAACAGCAGTAAAGATATAAAGATCGTCGAATCACTGCCTGATCAGTTGAATGAGCAACAGAAGAGGCAGCAGCTTTCTGTTTCTGATCGCCATGTCTATAAATATCGTTGTAACCATTGTAGCTTGGCTTTTAAGACTATGCAGAAGCTTCAAATACATTCCCAGTATCATGCTATTCGGGCTGCTACTATGTGTAGCCTTTGCCAACGTAGCTTCCGTACATTCCAGGCTTTAAAAAAACATTTGGAAGCAGGCCACCCAGAACTCAGTGAAGCTGAAATTCAGCAGTTGTGTGCATCTTTACCTGTAAATGGTGAACTCTGGGCAGAGAACGAAAGTATGGCACAAGATGAACATGCACTAGAACAGGATATAGAAAGAGAATACGAGATGGACCAGGAAGGTAAAGCAAGTCCTGTAGGAAGTGATAGTAGCTCCATTCCAGATGAAATGGGCTCAGAACCAAAGCGGACCTTACCTTTTAGAAAAGGGCCAAATTTTACTATGGAAAAATTTCTAGATCCTTCTCGCCCATATAAATGTACAGTGTGCAAAGAATCTTTCACTCAAAAGAACATTCTTTTGGTTCATTATAACTCAGTGTCTCATTTGCATAAACTCAAAAAGGTGTTGCAGGAAGCATCCAGTCCAGTCCCTCAAGAAGCAAACAGCAGCACTGACAACAAACCCTACAAATGCAGCATTTGCAATGTTTCTTATAGCCAAAGTTCTACACTGGAAATTCATATGAGATCTGTGCTTCATCAAACTAAGGCAAGGGCTGCAAAATTAGAACCAAGTAGTAATGCAATGAGTGGAAACAGCATAACAGGAAATGTTAATAGCCCCAGCCAGGGGATGGTAGATCCTACAATATTACCAGCAGTTAACAGCAAGGAAACCCACATAGATGCCAAAGAATTAAATAAAAAGCAAGTTTCTGAATTAGTTTCTGCTCAGCCTACACATCATCCTCCCCAGTCACCAGCACAACTGCAAATGCAACTCCAGCATGAATTGCAACAGCAAGCAGCTTTCTTTCAACCCCAGTTCCTAAATCCAGCATTTTTGCCACATTTTCCTATGACACCAGAGGCGCTGCTGCAGTTTCAGCAGCCACAGTTTCTTTTTCCATTCTATATTCCTGGGACAGAGTTCAGTTTGAGTCCTGATCTGGGTTTGCCTGGTTCTGCTGCATTTGGTATGCCTGGCATGGCGGGTATGGCAGGCTCATTGCTAGAAGACCTGAAGCAGCAGATGCAAACTCAGCACCACGTCGGTCAGACGCAGCTACAGATCCTACAGCAGCAAGCACAACAGTATCAAGCGACGCCACCTCCAATCCAGTCACAAAAGCAGCAGCAAACGAATAAGTTAGTGAAAACAGAGCAGAACAGTGCAGTAAGTGCTGAGTGCCAGATGATGAAGGATACACCACCATATAAGGAATCGGAAGAGATTTCAGAGAAACAAGAAAAACCAAAGCAAGAATTCACAAGTGATAGTGAAGGACTGAAAGAAAACAAAGATATAAAGAAGCAGAAGTCCTCTGAACCAACCATCCCACCACCTAGAATTGCTTCTGGGGCAAGAGGAAATGCAGCCAAGGCATTGTTGGAAAACTTCGGCTTTGAGCTGGTTATTCAATATAATGAGAATAGACAGAAAGTACAGAAAAAAAATAAAGCTGGTGATTGCGAAAATACTGACAAATTGGAATGTGCAGCATGCAGCAAATTGTTTTCCAACATTCTTATATTAAAGAGCCACCAAGAACATGTTCACGGACAGTTCTTTCCATACGGTGCATTAGAAAAGTTTGCCCGTCAATACAGGGAGGCTTATGACAAGCTATATCCTATTTCACCTTCTTCTCCAGAACCACCTCCTCCACCACCACCACCTCCGCCTCCACCTCCGCCTTCTTCACAACCTTCTTCATCCAGTTCTGGAAAGATTCAAAGCATTACTCCTACTCCTTTGCAGGCTCCACCACCAACACCGCCGCCTCCACCGCCACCCCCACCGCCACCTCCTCCTCCACCACCACCTTCTGCACCACCCCCAGTGCAGCTGCCAGTTTCATTAGATCTTCCACTTTTCCCTCCAATTATGATGCAGCCAGTGCAACACCCAGGATTGCCTCCTCAACTTGCCCTCCAGCTACCACCAATGGATGCGCTGTCTGCAGATCTTACTCAGCTTTGTCAGCAACAGCTAGGATTAGATCCAAATTTCCTACGGCATTCTCAGTTCAAGCGGCCACGTACAAGAATCACTGATGACCAATTAAAAATCTTGAGGGCATATTTTGATATTAATAATTCACCGAGTGAAGAACAGATTCAAGAAATGGCAGAGAAATCTGGCCTTTCCCAAAAGGTTATCAAACACTGGTTTCGAAATACCCTATTTAAGGAGCGACAAAGAAACAAGGATTCCCCATATAATTTTAGCAATCCTCCAATAACAGTTTTGGAAGATATAAGAATTGAGCCACAGCCAAGTTCTTTAGAGCATTACAAATCTGATTCAGCGTTCAGCAAGCGATCATCTAGAACTAGATTTACTGACTACCAGCTCAGAGTCTTGCAGGACTTTTTTGACACAAATGCTTATCCAAAAGATGATGAAATTGAACAACTTTCAACTGTACTTAACCTACCTACTCGAGTTATCGTTGTATGGTTCCAAAATGCACGGCAGAAGGCTCGTAAAAGTTATGAAAATCAAGCTGAAACTAAAGATACTGAGAAGAGGGAGCTCACCAATGAGAGGTACATTCGGACAAGCAACATGCAATATCAATGTAAAAAATGTAGCGTAGTTTTTCCCAGGATCTTTGACTTAATTACACATCAGAAAAAGCTGTGTTATAAAGACGAAGATGATGATGCACAAGATGAAAGCCAAACAGAAGATTCAATGGATGCTACAGATCAAATGCTTTACAAGAATTGCACAGTTTCTGGCCCATCTGATTCGTCAAAAAGTATGGCTTTAACAACAGTAAGCTCTGGATCTGGTTCCAGTACTCCTTTGATGCCATCGCCCAAACCTGAACCTGGAAAAACCTCTCCTAAACCTGAGTCAACAGAAAAGCCAAAGCAAAATGATCCCATACCTAAGCAAGTGGAGGCTTCCTCCCAAGGCAACAAATCAGTGCAGCCTGCACCAACCACCTCCTCTGATCCGCAGCCCTCAGCTTCTCAAACACAGCAACAGAAACAATCCCAAATAGGAGGCAGACCACCTTCTGCATCACAGACGACCCCTGTTCCCTCCAGCCCTTTAGCAATCCAAATGACGCCTCTTCAGAACAGTCTACCTCCTCAGTTACTACAGTACCCATGTGACCAGTGTACAGTTGCCTTTCCCACTCTAGAACTTTGGCAAGAGCACCAGCACATGCATTTCTTAGCAGCCCAAAATCAGTTCCTTCATTCCCAGTTTTTAGAAAGGCCTATGGATATGCCCTATATGATATTTGATCCAAATAACCCTCTGATGACTGGACAATTGCTGAGCAGTTCTTTAGCTCAGGTGGCACCCCAAGTGAGCTCAGCTCATACAGCTCACCACGCTGCTTCAATTCCTGGCTCACTTAAACGAAAACTGGATGATAAGGAAGACAACAACTGTAGTGAAAAAGAGGGGGGGAACAGTGGTGAGGACCAGCATCGGGATAAGCGATTGAGAACTACAATTACTCCAGAGCAACTGGAAATACTCTATGAAAAATACCTTTTAGATTCCAATCCTACCAGAAAAATGCTAGATCACATCGCACGTGAAGTAGGACTAAAAAAGAGAGTTGTACAAGTCTGGTTTCAGAATACGAGAGCTCGAGAAAGAAAAGGACAATTCCGTGCAGTAGGTCCAGCTCAGTCTCATAAAAGATGTCCTTTTTGCCGAGCACTGTTTAAAGCAAAGTCTGCTTTAGAAAGTCATATTCGCTCTCGGCACTGGAATGAAGGAAAACAAGCAGGTTATAGTTTGCCACCAAGTCCTTTGATAGCCAATGAAGATGGAGGAGAGAGCCCACACAAATACATGTTTTTTGATTATCCATCGTTATCATTAACAAAGATTGATTTATCGAGTGAAAATGAATTAGCTTCTACTGTCTCAACTCCAGTTAGTAAAACTGCAGAAATGTCACCGAAGAATCTTTTAAGCCCTTCTTCCTTCAAAGCAGAATGCAATGAAGACATAGAGAATCTGAACACAGCTCCTGCTGATGGTGGGTATGACCAGAATAAAACTGACTTTGATGAGACTTCATCAATTAACACAGCAATCAGCGATGCCACAACAGGAGATGAAGGAAACAATGAAATGGAAAGTATGACCGGTAGTTCAGGAGATGTGAAATCCACATCCTCTCCTAAAGAGCCAAAAAATGTTCTGAATGACAGTTTGCCAAAAAACACAAACATGCCTAATATGGAGAACAGCGATGACAAATTTCTATTCTCCCTGACTAGCCCGTCAATGCATTACAGTGACAAAGATAGTGAACTTGACCAAAGTGTTTACATTACTGATGACCCTGATGATAATGCTGATCGCAGTGAAACATCGAGCATAGCTGATCCAAGTTCACCTAATCCCTTTGGAGCAAGCAACCCTTTTAAATCGAAAAACAGTGACCGGCCAGGTCACAAACGATTTCGGACACAAATGAGTAATCTGCAGCTTAAGGTCTTGAAGGCTTGCTTTAGCGACTATCGGACTCCAACCATGCAAGAATGCGAAATGCTAGGGAATGAGATTGGCCTGCCGAAACGTGTGGTTCAGGTTTGGTTTCAAAATGCTCGAGCAAAAGAGAAGAAGTTCAAAATTAACATAGGGAAGCCATTCATAATCAATCAGAATGCAACTGATGGCTCAAGACCAGAGTGTTCCCTATGTGGGGTGAAGTATTCTGCACGTTTGTCCGTAAGAGACCATATCTTTTCCAAACAACATATTTCAAAAGTGCGAGAAGCTGTGGGAAGTCAACTGGACCGGGAAAAAGACTACTTAGCTCCTACAACTGTTAGACAGCTGATGGCACAGCAGGAATTGGACCGTATAAAGAAGGCTACAGATGTTCTAGGCTTAACAGTACAGCAGCCAGGCATGATGGAGAGCAGCTCACTTCATGGAATCAGTTTGCCAGCAGCTTACCCAGGACTCCCTGGCCTTCCTCCAGTTCTTCTGCCTGGAATGAATGGTCCATCTTCCTTAACAGGATTTCCTCAAAGTTCAAACAGTAAGTAAAAAGGAAGAGGATAAATTGTTGCTGCTTTTTGTGACTAAAGGAATGGGTGTGTTGGTTGCCAAAACGTTTGTAGGTAGATCCGTTTCTGTCAGTTCTGTGGCTGTATATTAGAACATTTTCTAAGAAAAGTAAAATGGAATGTGTAAGCAATAACTTACATATACACCTTTAAATAACACCATTTAAGTAACAATGTAGTGTTTATTTTTAGCACTTTTAGATATTCAGGAAATTATTTAAATAATAAAAAATATAAAATTGAAGTACACCACAAACTAGCCAAGGGCAGAGCATTTGAACTCAAGTCCACCTTTATTAACTCGTTGCGTTATCAAATAGTATGAGTTGGGTATCTTTACAACTTAATAGATTTTCCATGAACCTTCACCACAGTGTGAAATAGTTTGTTTCATAAAAGCAAGTCAGGAGATAATATTTATCAACTAAGGCAAAGGTCCAGGCATGTGAAAATAAGGGCCTGTACACTAAAATATATTGTTTCCCTGAATTTATCTAGTTTAGCCTGTGATCCTTAAAAGCGAGTCCCATTGAAATAGTGAGATAATCATGGCAAAGACTGGGCTATAAAGACAGTTAATGACTCTAAGTTCAAATCCTGGTTTTGATCTGCTGGGAAACATTTGTAGACTGGTGTTATAGACTAAGGCACTGTGTTCAAATGTATTTATTTAAATTAGCACAAACCTGCATGTTGATAGGCAGGGTTTACGTATGTAGGGGCAAAAATGCAAACAGAATTTTTCCCTGTCTTGTAATTTACTTCAGAGTTAGTCAAATTTTGATAAGAATTCCTCTTAGGTTCCTCTTAAGTTAGGGGGGTTTTTTGCATCAAATTTATAACAGTCGTTTTAAAATCTCATAATACAGCCTTTATTCCTTACTATACATATTTTGTGACTTCTGATTAAATACTAAAAGCTCTGTGCTCCCCAAGTCCAGTCAATTCTGCGTTTCTGCAAGTGCAACAGCATACATCTGTTGGTGTTTTTGTTGTCAGGAATGAGGGCAGAGTACATAACTTGCTCTGCTTTAAGACAAAATTTGCCCATAGTTACTGCATCAGCATTTTGGCCATCTGGAAGTGAAATAATATTTAGATCAGGTAGTAGGTGTAGCTACTGCCATGTGTGCAGGCCAACTCTCACTACTTATTGGTTAGGTCTAGATAGCTCACCATATGAACTGGGCCACTCAAGTTACCAAATCTTCAAATCATGAATGCAGCTACATAATCAATGAAGTATCGGTTAGGAATGAGGCACACTTTCACCTGATGTGGCTAATCTCTCTGAATAAACGCAAACTAAAGAGACAGGAGATGTTTTGTTCTTCAACATAGTAAGCAGCCCCTCCATCCTATCTTTATTGCCCAGAAAATATATGTTCCTAATGGCTCTTAATGGAGTAGTGGAAGTGAAAGCAAAAGAGCAGATTATATTAATCTTTCATTAGTGAAAAGTACTCCTCAAAAGTTCTTTAATATATGCTCAATGCTGATATGCTTCATATCTTATTAACCCACTTTTAACATATCCTTGTTTTGCTGTGAGCAGCACTTCACATCTGTGTTTGATGCAGCGAGAGAGATTCAGTCAGGATCTTCTTGTAGTCCCACTCACTGTGCTGATCCCAGTTGCAAACCTTTACAAGAGTTAGTTTTTTAACCTTGTAAAATGTTTCAAAATATGTTAAAATTCCTGCTGCCTGCTCCTGTGGGTTTTCCCTACCACATACTCAAACCATGATACATGGCACCTGAATTTAAATGTGTAATCTTCTTCATCTTTTCTCTTCATAGTTATGATCAGTTAGATATATGATCAAATAGACAAAATTATCTTTGAGCATGTTCTTCACATGCAATTAGTTATTTACATAAAGATTGGAAGAATTAGAAAAGATGTTTTCATTAACATAAATAAGCTCTGTTCTATAGGTGCTTCAAAACGGCAATGAATACTTAACAGGCAGAGCAGATGAAGCAGACTCTAACCTGAGAAAGCTTATGCAGCCATACATTTGTTATTCTTTGATGTGCCACAAGACTCCTTAACATAGTGCCACCTAACAAAATATTAATGTTATGGTGTAGTGTTTGCATTATTTGGCACATTTACGGTGCAATCCTAAACATACCAGTTCAGAACAAACCCCACTGAATTCAATGGAACTTACTCTTTGATAAGCATATATAGCATTACAGCTTTAATCAGTCTTACAGTTGCTGCACTATATGTCCAAATCACGTTCATTCATAAACATTCATTCATTATGTCTCACCAAAATTTGAAATCATGTCTCACCGCTTTCTGAAATCCTTTGAAAGTTGGTTGAACTGAGATGCAAAATGTAAAATTCATAAAAGATATTGGGTCAGGTGGTACCTAACACCAAGAAAACTAGCGCTAATATGCCCAGGAACCTCACCAAAATGTTGGAGGGGGTGCACCTCCACAGGCACATACCTCCACATGTGGTGGGAGTACCCCAAAATCCAACTATTCTGGACAACAGCCATACGAGATATATGTAAAATAACTAAGCAAGTATTAGAAATCACCCCAGAATTAGCCCTACTAAACATCTTCCAAGACAATAATGCCCATTTACACCACAAAGAACTCATAACCCACCTACTTTCAGCAGCCAGAAACACCATAACCAGACACTGGAGAGACCTGTCAGGAGTAAGCATGGACCAATGGTACCAAATAGTATGGGAAACAGCCTTACTAGAAAAATTAACCAATAAACTGAAACTGACACGGGGACAAATAGAAGAAGACACCTTTACCCCTGTATGGCTCCACTTTATCACATACACAGCCCAACAAGACAATGACAATAATCCACCAACACCATACAAATCAATATGGCTAACCTGATCCAAAACACCCACCCCACCCCACTCACACATGAAAACAAAGATCACCACAGTCAATCACAAACAAACAACCACACCCTAGGCCAACCCCAACCTCTCTCACCATCAAAGGAACACAAGTGAACAGCAGAGAACCTGCACAAGCAACTCTGACACCAAACCCTACATATATTAAGTAAAATAGAAACACTGCCACCCGACCCCACCCCCACCCATCTTCCCCCCTCCACCCCTCTCCCCCTTTTCTTCCTAATGTCTCAACAAATGAAACTGATTTGTAAAAATGTTGTATGGAAAAAATACGAGAGAGAGACATTACACATACTTCTGTAAATCAAGAAAATCTTTAATAAAAATACATTTAAAATAAAAGTAAAATAAAAGATATTGGGTGGTAGTCAAATAAAATTTACTCGGAGTAGACCTACTGCAATTAATGACCAAGACAGAGTTCGTTAATTTCAGCGGGTCTACTCTGAGTAAAACCTAGTTGAACATAAAATTATTTGAAAAGTCTGCTTGAAGTGACCAAGAAAATGCAGTGCAACAAGCCAGACTATAGATAACCATATCAAGGGATTGAGACATGCACACACACACACACACACACACACACACACACACACACAGAGCAATGAAAACAGTAAAGTCAAACTGTGTGCAGCGGTGATTACATTATAAGATGTAGCTTTCATGTTAGCTGGAACAGTGTGGCTGGACCTATATACCTACAAAAACATATCTATATGAATTGGAAGCAAATGAAATTCTAATCCCATTCAAGTAAATTATAGGGATGCAAGAATTTTTCACACATTCCAGTGCACTTATTAAAGCCAGGTGTCCTAACAAGAGCTCAGGATGCCAGACAATTGAGTGTTCTTAGGTCAAAGCAGGATGCTCCCTGTTCTTGTACTGCAATCAGTGAAAATGTCTATGAGAACAAAACTGGGTAAGGTAATTGAACCTAAACACTACGAACATATTTTATTCATTGTTGCAGTAGAAATGCATTTGACTATTTCATTTTTCATTCCACCTTGAATGTGGTGGGATTTAGTTCTTAGTTAACATGCACAGGATTATGTTGTTAGACCCTGGTCCTCCTTAGTGCTTGGTATACCTTTCCTTTCTTCAGACATCCCTTTAGTCATGCAAGTCCTTCAACACCCACACCCCTGATTTAATAAATTTAGCATCTGTTATAACTATTTACTTGCTTTAAGTGTATTAGGATGCTGTTGCTTCATGTTATTGTCTCTCTCTGACATCATAGTCACAGATACAGTGGTACCTTGGTTTTAGAACATCTCGGAAATAAAAAGTTTCAGTTTTTGAACACCGAAAACCCAGAAGTAAATACTTCTGTTTTCAAACACGCCTCAGAAGTTGAATGGATTCCACTGGGTTTTATTCAATTTTCTCAATATAATTTGCAGACTGCCCTTTGCGCTTCAGTTTTCAAACGTTTCAGAGCTTGAACAGTCTTCCAGAACGGATTATGTTCAAAAACCGAGGCACCACTGTATATGGTATCACATTCACAAATTAGGTTTGTGGCACATTAAAGACTTAAAAATGGCATAAGCTTTCATGGACCAGCTTTCATCTTCATCAAACACATGGAATGTCATTCTGAGTTGGCAGGTATATATGTGTGTGTGTTTATGTACACACATACACACGGATAAACATACAGAGAATGATATACCTGTGATATCAGAGGGAAATGAAATGCAGGAAATACAAGAAGTGATGATGAGATTAAAGCTTCAATGTATGTAAAATAATTGCAGTGATTCTCTATATCATAGGGAATCTGTGGCCCTCTTAACGTTACTGGACAACTCCTGTTAGCTATCTGTTTGATTGAAATAGGGGTTCAACAGCATTGGGGGGGGTCATAAGTTCTTCTTTCCTGGTACCATGCAGATATACTGCAGTTTTTTGTATCAACAGTGATTCTTCTCATAGTTAATGTTCCCAGGCCTTTTTAGCTGATCTTATATTTCATTTAAAAACATTTGGAGAATAGGAAATCTTTAACTTTGCATAAATACATCTTGGTTAATTGTGCTGCAGGTAGGAATGGTCCATTCATCTCTACTCCGTTCAATCATTGATCAGTTAATTTTTAAGTTGCCCATTCATTTGATATAAGGGCAAGACACATGCTTGGATTCATGCTATGATTCTATGTGAAGACCAAAAGATCATAATAATACTATATATCTAGTTGTTAGCCCATATCAGAAATAGATACACACTACTGGTAGGGAAATCCATACATTTAATATGAGTGGCTAACATTAAAATTTAACACAGTTGTCACTTTTTTTTCTAATAGTCCATTCAATACTATTGTGTAGTTAGTCCGAAAAGTCACTATGTACAGTAATAAGGACATCAAACTTGTTTCTAATCCTGGACAATATATTTTAGTTTACCATTAAATAAAAATAATGGTTCAGTGACAAACATCAAATGGTTGCCTTGTTAAATCTTATCACCTCTTCCTCTAAGTTCTAATTGCTTTATCCTAAGCAATGCTAAGCACCTGGATATCGATGATTTAAGCACCATTCAGGCCCACTCAATTAGTACTTGAATGTAACTAATATTCATCTATCCTTGCAGTGCCCAGGGTTATCACTCTTATCCTCTTACACTGATCCTAGAGAGTGCTTTAAGCTCACCATTCTTTGAACATTAGAGTTTATCTGTTCTCATTGTTTTTATAAAACTTCTATTTCTCTGTAACAGCTTCTTTAAAAAAACATGTTTCTACAGTATGCTGGCCAATTATACTTCTCATAGGAATTGCATTACAGTATTTAACTGTAACAAACATTGTCTATACTTGGTATTTGAAGTGTGACAATGAATTTTTCATGCTTACTCTTACATTGTATATAGATACTCCAAATAGGGTCAGTGCACGCTTACAGTTTCTTTTGCTACTAAAATACATAGCATGACTTACGTCAATAAAAACAACTACATTGCTGACCAGCTGTACTAACACATATAAAACCCAATCCTATGCATGCTTACTTGGCATTATGACCCCATTTAGTTTAGAGGGGCTTACTCCCAAGTGAAAAAATTGTCCAGTAGCACCTTAGAGACCAACTAAGAACAACCTTAGTTGGTCTCTAAGGTGTTACTCCCAAGTGGTGTGCCTAAAATTAGCAGGCCAACAGCACAATCCTAACCATGTCTACTCAGGTTCCCTCTGCTTCTTTACACTTCCAAGTCATATCTGATTCAGTTTTAGAAATCTTAGCCAACCTATTCGGAGTTAAGTACCATCTATGAATCATTTTCAAATAATTCTCTTTCAATGAATAACATGCAGTAAATTTCAGGTTGTTTTTCCAAAGTTTCTCCCAGAGGTTAAGATCTATATTATGCCCTATATCTATTGCCAGTGTGTCATTAAAGCTTTAACTAGCTCGTCTTTTGTTTCCCAGTCTAATAAAAAAATGATACATTTTAGACAGAAGTGTATCCTTGTTTTGTAAGTCGCACATTGCCTATCCATAGAAACTCTCTTAATTGTAATTGCTTCAGTGGGAAATAGCCATAAAAGTGTTTTCTTTCCAGCAGGTTTTTATATTTTTCCCAGACTCTATACGGATTCTTCCTAAGAATGTGGTTCATAAAACTATTATAGATTTTAGCCTTCCCATACCAAAGGCATGAATGCCAGCCAAATTTTAAA
>NC_070608.1:26692500-26735000 GCF_027172205.1 Podarcis raffonei | reverse complement strand
GAAGCACTTTGCCCAGAACCCTTTGAAACCTGGCACTGACCCTGGTCAGACATTAATGATAACCATGTTGTATTTGAAAAAAAAATTAAAAGTTAACAACAACAGAAACAGCAGCAGCAATTTCTCACTCACTCACACACACAAACTTAGCTTGCACAGGTTACAAAAACATTGTAATTAAAAACAAGATATGTTGTCATTAAAATCATGACATTAAAACTACAAAACCTAAAGTAGTGCATCTTATGCAATCACCAAAATGCATATAATGACAGTACATGATGCACCTCAGAAGGGAGGTCATTCCACAACCTGGAGGCCACCACAGAGAAGGCTCTCTCTATGCCACCCTTTAATTGTAAGGTATGTTTAATGCTGTACAACAACAACATCTGGAAGATGTTTCTTTATTTTTTTATTTTTTTTTAAAGGTCAGTGTTTGGAAAATAAGCCCAGCCATAGAACTGCAAAGAAAAGATACAAATGACATAAGAGAAAAAGTCATTGTACTCTTAAAAGTAAACTGTTTAAATGTTCATTGTTGCTTTGCTAGAATATTATCAGGTCATGAATGCCACCAGCATGAGGCAATATGGAACAACAATGGCTGCACCTACCTGTCTCAACCTGCAGATATCAAGTAAAGGTAAAGGTACCCCTGCCCGTATGGGCCAGTTGTGTCTGACTCTAGGGTTGTGCGCTCATCTCGCTCAAGAGGTCGGCGCCGTCCGAAGACACTTCCGAGTCACGTGGCCAGCGTGACGAAGCTGCAGCTGGCGAGCCAGCACCAGCGCCACACATGGAAATGCCGTTTACCTTCCTGCTATAAAGCGGTACTTATTTATCTACTTGCACTTTGACGTGCTTTCAAACTGCTAGGTGGGCAGGAGCTGGGACCGAACGACGGGAGCTCACCCCGCCGCGGGGATTTGAACCGCCGACCTTACGATCAGCAAGTCCTAGGCACTGAGGTTTTACCCACAGCGCCACCCGTGTCCCACATCAGATATCAAGTAGCTCCCATAATAAACTCCCCCCCCCAATTCTTCTTCTTCTTTTTTTATAAGCGTCCTTCTTAAGCAGAGGGGAAATCTCCTTACATATGCTGGTGATGGAGAGGGCGTTGGCAAAGCAGGAATGGGAAGGGGAAGTTATGAAATGTGTTTCAATCACACAGTCTCTGTGAGAATTCTTATTTATTACAGGTTATAAAAAGTTTACTGCCCATTTTACAACTGTAGCTGCCCAGTGTTTGATTTAACCAGAAAACATGCCAATAATTTGGTCCACTTTTTACACTAGCTTTTTAAAAGCCCTGGATGTTAAGACAATTCAGTTATTTGGATTTCCACCTCCTCCACCAAACACTTGTTAGCATACTCCAACATCTGAGTCCAAAGCAAAAAGTTCAAGGAAGTCTAAAGCTACACTTTAGTTCAAAATCCAGTAAATTAAGGGTTTCTTTCTTTCAGGTATGGAAAGAACTGTCAATTTTGGTTCTCCGGTTTTCTCATTTTTTCAATCTTAAATTCAGTCCTCCAAATTTTGCAGCAATTTACAATTTTTTAAAAAAAATCCTCATGAAAATTCAGCAACATTTTAGCACGAATTTCTCCAAATGAACAAAATTTTATATGCATTTTTGGTTATACATTTTTGCAAGAGTTTCCCCCTAATATAATACACTTTCGTACGTTATTTTCAGTGGCATCTTCATGTTTATGCACACTTTCCCCTAATATATGCATTTTGTAAACATTAGTTGGAAAACTGTATCACAAATTTCGGATAAGTACAAATTTTGAAAGATAGCTGTGTTTCGGTTTGCATATTGTTTTGGAAAGTGCAGATTTGATAGATTTCACCTTAAATGCATACTAAATCAAATTTCTCATACATCCCTACTTGCAGGTAAATGTGCATGAAATATAGGACACTAACCTGATTTGCATGAAACAGATTTTCATACCCTTTAATTCCAAATCATACCATTTTTATAGAGTTTAGCCAGGGGTGAGAAATCTCCAGCTCCTGAGTCTAATTTGGCCCAGATCATGCCCATCTCCCCTACACTTTTCATCATATGTGGCATCTAGGATGGGGCAGCTAACGGCATAAGAATGTGATAAGAGCTTGTTGCATCAGGCCAAAGCCTCACAGTGAACTCTAAATTGTTCCATTGCAAATGTGGCTCATTGAAAGTCCTGATTAGTTTGTCAGGGCTGAAACTGATGGACCTAACATAGTCATGTTCATTACTTTTGACGGGTCCATTGTGCATAATGAGTTTTGGTCATTGAGGTTAAGGTGATTGGACTGGGTGGAAAAGGGACTTGCTGTCTCCCTCCTCAAGCTGCCATTAATGTCTGTCACCGCCTTCTGGTGGCTTCTAAGTGGTTGATCCTTTCCATGCCATGACCAGCATGTTTTGTGATGTGTGCCGGCCATTTTAGATGTCTGTGCATGTGCTTCCACTACATTTAATATGGCCACAGCAAAGAAATATGAAGATACTTCTTAAATTGATGTGGGCGGTCCTATAGCTGATTTTGTTCATGTTTCATCACAGTAATAAAATTCAGTCTGGAATTTGAATCCCACAATGCAAAATGCCAAAAATGTTTGACAAATTCTCTGGGTTCTTGTTGGGCATTCCTACTGGAGCTAAAATTTGTCTTGAACATTTTATTTAAGTGGGCTTATGGTGAATGTTCTCTGAAGTGTGGAGATGGAAAAAGAACACTGGAAAGTCTACATGGGGAAAAATTATGACAGGGTTTTTCTATTTCAAAAGCTTCTGAAACAAAGAGCTGTGAAAATAATGTACTTAGTCTTCAAAATGTCTGGTTTGAACATAAACCTGTCTGAAAGGTGAGCATTCTGCTATTCAGAAATTCTTTTGGAAAACAAGGAGGAAAATGATGGGAAACTATAAACAGGAGTGTAAATCATTCATGGGTACTCAAGCATCACGGACTTGGGAAAAGATTAACCAAACAATATTTCTTTTCCAGGCTGCATGAGACATGAGAAAGCAGGTGTTTTTAATTGAGAAAGTGACTATCCAAAGGGGAGAGATTAGAATAGTTTTACTACCTGATCCGGGATAGGTATTCAGAAAGGGAAAATTCCCTTCAATTTCTCTCTGCTTCCCAGAAAAAAAAGGATTTTGCTGGTTTTGTACATAAAATTGCTGCGTTATTTATTGGCTGGCTATAGGAGGGGTATAAAACTCTTCCTAGTGCACAGTCACTTTCTTACCGTAACTTGCCTAATAGCATTTCCAGGAATTATAACCTATAAAAACAAAACAAAAATGATCCACTATAAAGTAGAAGGCATCTAAAAATATCAAGATACCAGTAGTATAACTGGATGATTCCCTTACTGATGTTACTTTTATTTTGGCAGCTTATTTGTCCTAATTTGAGGTGGAGGGGTAGGTGCAGAAGACACCTCTTATCCAAAATAAGAAATTAGGTCACTATATTGGAGTTGTTTGGTAGGAGGCTCAGAAGAGACAGAAGGATGTCCTTATAGTACAATTCTAAGCATGTTAGAATTGAGTAGGTCCTATTGAATTCATCAAGGGGAGCGGGTGGCGCTGTGGCCTAAACCAATGAGCCTCTTGGGCTTGCTGATCAGAAGGTCGGCGGTTCGAATCCCCGTGAGGGGGTGAGCTCCCACTGCTCTGTCCCAGCTCTTGCCAACCTAGCAGTTCGAAAGCATGCCAGTGCAAGTTGATAAATAGGTACCGCTGCGGTGGGAAGGTAAACAGCGTTTCCGTGCACTCTGGTTTCCATCACGGTGTTCCATAGCACTAGAAGCAGTTTAGTCATCCTGGTCACATCACCCAGAAGGCTGTTTGTGGACTCCCTCGGTCTGAAAGCGAGATGAGCGCCGCAACCCCATAGTGGCCTTTGACTTGACTTAACCAGCCAGGGGTCCTCCACCTTTTACTGAATTCATCCGGGCTTATTTGCAGGTTAGTGGTGTTAAGATTATAGCCTTAGAGAGCAACCTAAAGTTTGTCCCTCCACCCCAAGCCTGGCAGACCTTTATGGATTGGTGGGGTCAGTGCCTTATCTTCCATGCATGAATTGGAATGGAAAGTGGAGGAGCATGTGGATGGCCACACCAGTCTTAAGCTGGCTCAGTCATAGGTCCTCCTCATGCGGAGGAGCTGTATGTGTGGCATTGGCCCCACAGTCACCTCTTGTATGAACATGTGAGGGAGCCACCTAAATTCCTTTCAAAAAGGTCTTTCTTGGTTACTGTAACCCCGCCTTCTTGCAAAGGTGGAGAGAGAGGTGCTTTTTGTGTCCACAGCAGGACCACCTGCATCTCCTACAGTGAATATCTACAGAAACCTCTTAGCATGGGACCTGCATACGACATGAATCACTCACACTTTCTCCACCAACGTGTCTTTAGAACATCTGAAAGAGACTTAAATCCCTACAATGAATTTCTTTGTAGTTAGCTTCTGTCCTTAAGCAAAAAGTCATTTTTGCCCGTGTCAGTGTGCCTTTGACAATCAGCATTTCAACCTGACTTGTCACACAAGGTGTTGTCTTTTCTGAAAAGCTGGATTTACTTTAGCAATAGGAAGACTTAAAAGCCAGTTATCCTATTTTTCACAACTCGGCTCGTAAGACCAGAGGCACGAGTGGAGAGAAAACTGACATCTCGGTGCATATTTATTGACTGTCTTGTGCATGTGGAAAGCATTCTCCTGATAGCCTGCGTTAAATCTAATCAATCATCACTTAAATATATCATACTGTATATTCACCTCACTCCTTCATTAGCATTCATTAGCAATTAATCAGTGCAGCAGTAGTCTCCAGAAAGTTCAACAATCCATAAGGAACATTTACATTAAAGATGAGCAAGCGAGCATGTGCTCTGCTCACGTTTTGTCATCTCTTCCTGGAATGAAAGACACTTATTGATTGACTGAATAAATGCTGGACTGATAACAGTTTATGATTTATCTTCTGCTACATAGTTATTTTTTCTAGACAAAAAGCAATTAAGATGGTGTCTGAAAACAACAGCAAGAAACCCTTTTCTGGATTGCATAGTAGCTATGCACTGCTTTACTCTTTTGCTTACTTGAAGGTAGACTACTGCAATATACTGAGTGTGTGTCCTGAACCCCTGGCCTACCTGGCAGCATGTCTGGGGGTCAATCCACACCAGCAAAGTCTGAAGTCCAAAGGTCAGGAAACACAGCTCAGGGTCAATCCAAGTAGCCAAGTCTGAAGTTCAGCAGTCAGGATACAGTCCAGAGTCAAAGCACAGTCCCATAGAGTTCCAGAAACATCTAAGTCAAGGTCTATCAACATGGGCAGTTGAGCAGACACAGCACTTTGGCTCTGCTTCCTGTTTGTGCTTTGCATTCTGATTGCAGCATCTGGGATTGATGAAGCAAATGAGCCTCACCTGTTCTGAACCTACTCCACTTGAGGAATCACACAGCTTCTCCCAGAGCTAACAAGCAACACCTAGCTAGCTAAAGAGCTGGGCTGTGGGCCCTGGCCTGCTTCAACCTCCTAGAGCACCTCTCCTGCTGCTCCCTATGCCTTAGAGCCCACTGTGTTTGTGGAGAGAGGGGCCCCTCTGGCTCTGGTTATGGGTCCTGCTGCTCCGGTTCCTGGGGACTGAGTCATCACCCTGTGAGTACTTCCTTCCCCATTCCCTGCTTGCCCCAGTGTGTCATGGCTACACCCTTCACCTGGATCCTCTCCCTCTTCCCCATTGCCTGCCAGTTCATGGCATTGTGGCATTACCATCCGACTTCCTTTGGCAACTTCAGCTTGTGTATAATACATTCTGGCAACACATTCTACCAGTGCTTCATGTGATAGTTCTGGAAACATTTCAAAAGTGCATTCTGTTAGCTTGTAATGCTGGGGACCTGCTGGAAAGCTGTGTGTTGGGGGAAGCTATGGTCCTCTATTGTTGGGCTTCAGCAAACACCAGCCACAGCTAGAATAACTAATGGCCAGGCATGATGGACATTACAGCCCAGCAACATCTGAAGGGCAATAGGTTTACCACCCTTGTTATAAAACCCTGTTAACTCACACTCTTGTATGTCTGGGAGGATCAAGGTTAGGAAGTTTTGATTCTCTTGTTGCAACCAGAAACCTTTCTGATAAGGTTTAGATTTGTTCCAGTTTCAATCCTCTGCAGCAATGGAGGAACTGTTAGAATGGCCTTCCCTCAAAGTGTGATAGATCTGGATGGAAAGCCTACCAGGAGTTTTCAGTTAGAATGGCAGGTGCTGTGAGGTGGACTGGGTTGTGCTTCTGATGAAAGACAGATTTACAGTCTGTGGATACTGTTAGATCAAGTCTTATCTTTGGTAGCCTCTGTGGCTTGGAGCACCATTCATCAGCAGAGACTGATACAGGACTTGCGACAGTGCTATCTCCAGGGCAGAGATAGACTGGCCACAGTTATCCATGTTCTGGTAACTTATCATTTAGACTTTTGCAATGTTCACTTGCACAGTGTGTGTGGGGGGGGGGAGAGAAAAACAAATGAATTGACAGAAAGCTGTAGAATGTGCAACATTCAGAAATAATAATAATTACTCCTATGCATTTGTTTCAATTCAGATCAGGTAATTTGAAACTCCAAAATCAGGGAAGTAATTCCAGTGGAGAGAATTTTAGCAGCATCCCTTTGTAGGCAAGTCTTGTTGGCTACATAGCAACCTCCATTCAGTGTCTCCAAGTTATAAGAGCTGTTGTCTAAAACCTAAAAGAGTGGAACAGTCTCCCTTGGGACTCTCCTTCCTTGAAGGTTTTTAAGCAGGGGATGGATGGGCATCTGTCATGGATGCTTTAGCTGAGATTCCTGCATTGCAGGGGGTTGGACTAGATGACCCATGGGGTCCCTTCCAACTCTACAGTTCTGTGATTCTCGGCAACCCTTTCCAGGTAGCTGCAAAACGTAAGTGGTTGCTTCATCCAAATTCCAAGCTGGATCTCCCAGGTGACTGTGACAACTGATGCTCTTGATGTCCTGTTGATTAGCATTTATTTTCGGCTGCTGTACCAGGCCAAAGCTAAAAGAAGACTTTGAACAGGGAAACACCACTGCCCACAACAGTATATTAAGGCTAGGCTCCTGGATGTGTTGGTTTGCCAGCTTACAAACTGACTGACATGAATGTGCAACACTTACTCTGTGAATGTTTTAACACCAAGGCTAATGTGAGGGTTGGTCTGTTACTGCCCACTCTTGACTCCACTACTTTATCCTGACATGATGGCAGCCCATACTAAATATACATACAAGGAGATAGTATTTTTGCTAACACTAGAAGCAGACCATCTCATTCTTAGGCTCACTAACCACTCCCTGCATGTTTTACCTGATCATTACTTATTGTGGGAACATAGGAAGCTAGGCCACCAGTAGATCTAGTTCAGTATCGTCTATGCTAAGTAAATGAAGAATGAACTTTTTTCATTTTGCAAAACACGCACATACACCAAATGACAACTAAACCAACAACAAAAGCCAACTTACAAAAAGCTATTGCTTGGAACCTTTTCAGCAACCGCCAGAGGAGTGGGGCCCATGCTTGATTTCCTGATGCTTAGGCAAACACCAACATAAGGTGCACTTGGATTTCTCAACCCTGCGGGCAAGAGGAATGGCAGAGCAGATTTTTGGTATTATCTTAAACATTAGTACATAAAGCAGCCTGTCAAGAAATCACACCCTTCAGATGTCTGCTTCTGACAGTCCGCTTGACATTGGGAAAATGCATAAAAATGATTTGCAATGGAGACATCGTATTCTAGTTTTCATACCCAGAGACTGTCAACACTCTACAAACCTGTGAATGTCAAAAGAACAGCATTGGAATCCAAAGTGTTGGTATCGCACAAAGGCCTGTTGTATATTTTCCAAAAGATGTCGACCCCTTTTTCTGTCTGGTCTGCCTCAGCAATACACACTAGAGTTCTACATACTTATCGGAGAACTGGAAAAAAGTTGGGGGCTATTGTTTGAAAATCCTATGTAAAAGGAAAAGTCCTGTGACTTTAAGAATATATTTTGACATTTCCCCATGGAATAAACCTGCCTTATTATGACAGACTATGTGGATTCAAAGAGACACATCTATGATGGAGAAGTCGATCACCCAACTTTCATGAGAATCCACATTCTTCCACCTCTTATCCATAGGATGGTTGAGTTTAGCTAGTATTGTGATGGCAATGCAGAGATTGGTGGAAGAACTGAACCAAGAATTTTTGTGTTCTTTTCTCTTAATATACACTCCCCCCCAGCAGTTTTAACTAATATAACACATTTCCGGACATTATTTTCTCCGCCATATGCAATTATGTGTACTCTTTTTGGTATGTTTTCTGGGTTGCAGAGTCACTTCACAAAATTTGGAGCAGAGAAAATTTCACATTTTGGTTTCAGGAAGTACAAATAAGATAGGTTTGCATTAAAAGGTGAACTGAAGACATGTCTATTTAGTAGTAATGATTTCCTAGTGGGCAAGTAGCTGTAACACCAGTCCTATTCCAGCCATTATCTCTTATGGCCTGTCTCCATCATAGGTGGAAAGCTCGTGTAAAACGGCGCCTGAGTTATTCGTATCTAGGTATAGCCTGCTTGAGCTGAGACATGCTGGCTGGGCAGTGTGGAATGGCATGCCCCAATATATGTGAAAAAAATTGATCTGTGGATAAATGATAGCCCTCAGAGACCCTGAGTACCAGACTGGCACCTTGCAGGTCATTAAATTGATTGCATTAAGAAGTGTCCAAGAAAATAAAGGAATGTATAGTGGTTAAAAATCCAATTAGCGCAGCAAAGCATAAGAAGCCAAGTCCTCTGGGGGTGATGAAGGAAGAAGAGAGGGGCCTACATTTGATTATTTGGGCAGCTAGGAAGACAATTTAAAGTATTAATATGGATAGCTGGATGTGTTGAGAACGTGGACGGTAGTTGACTAGAAAAAGATGCATATATATGTTGTTTGGCCCTTTTTAGAAATCACAACGTGGCAGGAATAAGTTGTTGATCCAATTAATTGATTTACCTCATGACAAGTGAACACAAAGTAGTATATTTAATGTACCTTTTCAGTTTTTCAGGCTCATTATTTTTGCTTTCTATATGCATATCTTTGTTCTCCAGGAAAGGCTTGCAATATTTTGTGTTATTCATTGTCAGCCATTGTTTGTCTTTCTAACTTGGTAGCCTTCCAAATATTTTCCCTGATCCAATACCCTTTTCCTGGCTCTCTTCTTATATCTGATAAACTTAAGCTATAGCTAAATTTCCAGCTGGCTTCTTCTCTAGATATTATGAGTTCCTCCCAGTGTCTTCTTGAACTCTACTTCATATTTATCCCTGCTGTTTTAAACATACCAGCCAAAGGTTCACCACAGATGTAGAGGAAGAAGAAAAACATATCTAGCCTTTCTCTTCTCTGCTAAGTATTTAAAGGGAAGAATAGAAGGAGGGAAATGATCACCTTTGGCTTTTGGCTCCAAAATGTTGCAAGTGGTGCTGGGGGTTTTGTTCTGTCCACAGATTCAAATGTCCTCATCCACAAAGCCCTGCGAGTTTCTGAGCAGAGAGTATGTGAGCAAGACAAGAGGCCTCAAGCAGTTTGCTGCCTATGGCTTATTCAAAGCAACAACACTTTTAGAGAAAAAATTTTCGGTTCAGACCTTTCTTTGCAGTTTGTACAACAATAAAGCTCCCTTTCCCCTCTCTCCTAAAAGAGGTAGAACGAGGCAGAGGTCAAAGATGAGTCTTTTAGTCAGTGAAATATCACAGTTACTTTTATGTAACTGTTGTTGATTATTGAGCAAACTCTGAGGGGAGCTGCACATTATTACAAATGTATATTTTTTAGGCCAACAATTGTTGTTTTTAAAATATAGATGGAAGGATCGTTATTTCATACATAACATGTGGAATTTGCAGCAGTTATTTGTACAAGTGGAAACAGCACTACAGGATATTTGTAGTTAATACAGCAGACGCCCCCCCCCTTCTATAAAACATCATCTGTAAAGGAAAACTTGAAACTTAAACCTGAATTTCTTTTCTTTTTTTAAGTCTGTCATTATAGTCATACAGTGATACCTCGGGTTAAGAACTTAATTCGTTCTGGAGGTCTGTTTTTAATCTGAAACCGTTGTTAACCTGAGGTACCACTTTAGCTAATGGGGCCTCCCGCTGCCACCGCACAATTTCTGTTCTCATCCTGAAGCAAAGTTCTTAACCCGAGGTACTATTTCTGGGATAGCGGAGTCTGTAACCTGAAGAGCCTGTAACCTGAAGCGTCTGTAACCCGAGGTACCACTGTACGTAGTCTGCATCTTAGGTCAGCTGTGAATTATACTACCCACAGCAATAAAGAAGACATTGTAAAGGCTGAGGATCTAAACTTCAGGGGTAGCAAAGCAGTGGCATTCTAGAAGTTGTTTGACTACAACTCCCATCATCCCTAATCACTGGTCAATTAACAGGAGGGGGAAAATAGATTAAAAGGCTGTCTAAAAGCTATTGAGCCATATTGGACCCAACAATGGTAAAAGAAGAGAAAGCAAAACAAAAACCAAACAATACTGTGGTAAAATACTGGCAAATAATGGAAGGTGTCCAATGTACATGAATAGTTTAGTATGGTTGTTGTTGTTTAGTCGTTTAGTCGTGCCCGACTCTTCGTGACCCCATGGACCAGAGCACGCCAGGCACTATCCTGCCCCCCCCCCATAAGAACAGTACAAATAAGAAACCAGTGTTGCAAGTTTGTACTATGAGAATGTTAGGCCCTGTGGCATGATAAAGTCATTTCTGAGACGAATTAAAGCCCCAGGGAAAAATTTGCTCCTGGGGTCTAATGAGGGATTTCTCATATGTGTGTTTTTGTCCGAGCAGAAATGCACAGGGGGAAAAGCAAATTTGAGTGGGTCTCCCATACTGTTGACAAATGTAATTTAGGATGTAGGCAAAATGTTATTTCCCCTAGCTGGGGATAGAATGCACCCCAGTTAGCCTAAAGAATTGGTAACTTTACTTTTCCACCGAGTTCAATAGGGGTAAATGTTCTGTGAAATGTGAAGATGTTTTCCCCCAGTAATAATAAAACTAAAATGACAACTCTGGTAATAACAAATGCTTCAGATTTATTTATTTATAAAAGCATCCATCTCTCACTCTCACATAAAATATCAGGGCTGTGTACAGCAATATAAAACATTAAAGAAACAATTAAAAGTAGTCCAAAGCAATCGTTAAAAACACTGCCTACTCAATAACGTTTTAAGCAGCTGCCTAGGCCTGTGGACATTTAAAAAATGTATTTAAGAAAATGCCTGGAAGTAAGAAGCGATGATGGGTGCAGGTTTAGATTCACACAGGATGCCAGCTGAACAGAAAGTGATTTAATGAGCTTTCTGAGACCCACTCCTGTTAAGAGGAAGAGGCAGAATTTAGCATGAGCCGAAGTCCAAGGGTAGTTGTCACCAACCTTCTGCCCTCAGATGTTTGTTGGCTTTCAACTCTGGAGGGCACCAGCTTGACAAAGGCTGTTCTGGGGAAATTCCCAAGAGAATGCATTGCAGGAATCTATCTGGGAGCTCCCACATACAGAAAGAGTCCCTGGACGTTGCTCAACAGATCGAATGCTGAGAAAGTTAAGTGCATTTAAAATCCATTGATTGGAACGGATTTTTTTTTAAAAAAAGAAAATATATACTTAACTTTCCATGACTCATTCTTATTCGACAAGTCACTTTGTATTTAGAAAAAGATTTGTGACATTGTAGCTAAGCCTGTGAGTTGCTCCATTAAGAGATTGATTGAGATGCTTATATTGATGTATTAATTTTTGCCTGACCTGGATTGAGGCTGAAAAAAATCAATGCCACAACATGGCTTAGTGTTTGACACTGAGACTTTCTTTTCTTACCTTGCATTTACTATGGGGGTGGGGGAATTAGATAATATTATTCAATGACATTGTAACTGAAATGGAGGGGGGGAACAAAACAAAACAAGATACAAAGAGATTTAATGAATGCAACAAGGCATACATTTAGACTTTCAGAGTTGCACTAGCAATGTGAAAGATGCAGAAGCAATGAAGAAATAAAGTAAATTGTGCTGTAAATCCATGGGATTTAGATAACCAGTTTTTAAAATCTGCTGTCTGTTAAGAAGAGGTTGCCTGTTTGTCCGTCCACTTGTTCTCTATGGGTCAGGACGCTGACTTTTCCCAGTTTGTTGTTATGATCCCAAACAGCACCAAATTAGACACCTCAGAAAATATTGTCACCCGATTTAACATGATGGCTCCTGAGAGTGAGGAGCAGGTTTTAGTCTACATTTGGATACTGCCCGATGCCATTTTTAATCCATGTGGTAGACTGTAGCATTCCCAGCCGTGCTAACCAGGATGCCTCCGGCAATACTATCACTCATTTTAGCATAATGGCTCCCAAGGTGGAAGAGCAGGTTTTGGCCTATGTTTGGCTACTTCCAGACACATTTTTGAATCAAGATGGTGGACTGAATTATTCCAAACTGCACTGATTTTAATCAGATTTGGGCTAAAATAGCCATTCCCAGAGTCACTGTTCCATGGGAAGGACCAACTCTGGCCAGTGTTCTCTGGTATGGTTTTCACTTGCAGGGTACCAGTGACATGAGGTCTTTGGGCTCCTGCCCATCAGCTCATACTTCAGGCAAGCCAAGAGGCTTACGCACTTGTCAAGAGGAGATGAAACAAACATGCTTTGCGTTTACACCTTCTGATGCCAGCCTTAATTATCAGTGGCTTGGTTGATTATGCCTGCTCTGCTGGGGTAAAGATTGTGGTTTTAGCCATGGCGTTTTATTTTCTATCTCTCATTCAGTTGCATATTAGAGATTTGATTGCTAGAACAATCAGGTGGGATATGAAATGAAATTATTTAAATGAATGGAAACACTGTCATTCTTAAGTGGGGAGGGGGAGAAAGAAGAAAAATAGGATTTTAAGAGAGAAATAAATGGTACACACACAATGGCAATTGTGGAAAAAATGATGCTGTTGCAGAAAGGCATAATTGAGGTGCTTAATGATGACTGAGGCAGTTCAGTTCAGATAAATATGGTACAACAATGACTTTGATGAGTCCTTATCTCAATGGTGAATATTTATAAAATATGAAATAAAAAGAGACTGCAAAGAGGCAAAGACAAGTTGTTTTGCAACTGCACCATTAATAATTAAGAATGACATCAGAAGGAAAAGAGATTGCAGAACATGGGGGCAATGAATAATGATAATCTCAGCTAATCTTAAATATCACACAGATTTGTCATTCAAGTGCATGTAACTTTCTTTGGATTACAATAAAGCTATTCAAATTGGCTAATCTATGCTGAACACTCAGCTATTTTTTACTGATCCTGATACATGAATTTTTATAGCACTGATAATAGCTATCTATCATTTTGGCCTAAAAAATTGGTACATGCAGTTGTCAGAAAATATTTCTTTTGCAACATGTTAGTGGCAGACGCTGCAAAATCACTAACCGAATGGGAAACCCTAAATGATAGTAGCTTAAGACCAGCACAAAATTAGGAGCTGCTCCATACACATGTGCTTCCACAAAGACTGTTTTTCACAGAAATTCATTGTAGATTTGTGGATGATCCAGTCCTACTCAGGGTGAAACCAGGTGTGATGTGAAACATCCAGCATCTTTTCTCTTTGGTTCATAGCTGTTGGGAATGGTGGTTATTTTCATAGGTGATCCTTTGAAAAAACAACACCTTTCTCCCAGTGGAAAGCTGCTTCTTAGTCATGAAGGGTAAACAAGATACCCATCTGCATTGTATCTTCTTATTCTTCTTCGCCTTTCAGAGCAGGTGATTTCCACCTATGGAGCAGTGAAAGGGGAAAAGGTTAATCCTCCTTTCTCCCAGCACTATCATCCTAATTAAATTTGGATCCCAGCTGTAACTACTTTTAATCAAAGAAGTTTAGGTCCAGTACCTCTGAACTATGCAGCAAAACCACCACATATGAAGCAGGGCGCCAATGTGCCCACAAACCCACAAACATAAATCAGAATGACTTTTGCGAATTCTGGATGGTTGGATATCCAATTCTGATTAGCCATCTCCCTGATGTTGGAGAGGGAGATTCACTATATCTAGCCCCTGGGATGCCCTCTCAGGGGACATAAGATTGTAGGACATAGGGTGTTAAATCATTAGGATCGGGCTGAGTTGAAATTACTGATGAATAAATAGGCACTGTGGGACACGGGTGGCACTGTGGGTTAAACCACAGAGCCTAGGACTTGCCGATCAGAAGGTTGGCGGTTCGAATCCCTGCGACGGGTTGAGCTCCCGTTCCTTGGTCCCTGCTCCTGCCAACCTAGCAGTTCGAAAGCACATCAAGTGCAAGTAGATAAATAGGTACCGCTCTGGTAGGAAGGTAAACGGCGTTTCCGTGTGCCGCTTTGGTTCGCCAGAAGTGGCTTAGTCATGCTGGCCACATGACCCGGAAGCTGTACGCCGGCTCCCTCGGTCAATAAACCGAGATGAATGCCGCAACCCTAGTGCCGGTTATGACTGAACCTAATGGTCAGGGGTCCCTTTACCTTTACCTTAAATGGGCAATGCTATTATGCTTTATTATAACTAACATATTCTGCCTTTCCATCAGTTGTTTTATATTAAAAGATACCACAGGATCAAGTTACTTTCTTTTTTTACCTTGGAGAGGAATAAATTTACACCATTATACCACTATATAATAATAGTAATAAGCATCACTATTTGATGGAAGGATCTGAATGCAAAGCCACTCAGTTTTGCTCTCCCAATACTGTATATTCTTGAGAATCTGCACTTACAAACTTAGATGCAGCCCCCCTCCCCCAGCTAGATAGGTTGGGTTTATAAGTGGCTCCCTTTTGCTTTGTATGTTGGTCCCTCCCACCCCAACCCAATTTTGATTACCACTTTCTACATGTGAAGATTAAGTTGAAGCTGGTAGCAAAGCCGTACTTGCTTAATATGTGAATTCATTAGGCTGAATTATGTGAATTTCTTTTATTTCCTCAATTCCCTCAAGTGGAAACCATTAATGCAGTGAGCGTACGTGCCGTGGCATCTGTGAGGTTCTCATATGAGTAGTCATTCAGCCAACTTTGCAGGCTGAGGAATAAATGAAGTGATGGCACCATTGAGAGGGTACTTCAAACGTATGCCCCTTCATGATTTTGCACACCTGTATATGTAAATATCAGTTGCGGGAGAAGGGGGGCGCCTGGAGAAGTGACTTTATTTTACATAGCAGGGACAAGGCCATTAAACCACAGAAAGCCGCATTGAACTGGAGAGTAAGTCTGATGAAAGGAGATGGATTGCTCATGCAAAAATTACTTTCATAAAAATATGTGCAGATCTTTCATTCTGAACTGTTCCTTTGTGGACCTGCTTTGTTAACAGTGGAAAGCAGTGATTCCCAAATAGTGGACCAGGGCCAACCAGTGAGTCAGGAAAAACTGCAAGGGAGTTGCCATATTACACGAAGTCCTGGTGGTTTTTTGTGACTCCTTCCTGTTAAAGGTCATGCCCCAGGAAGAGAACCACAGGCTGTGCAGGTGTCATTGTCAGGAAAGGTTTGGCTTCTTGGATCATGGTCTCTGCTTCCTTGAGGAAGAGCTTCTGGCACAATGTCATGGACCAGTTGGAATTACAAACTCAAGTAGAGATTACAAACTCTTGTAATCTCTACTTGAGTTTGTAATTCTTGTCAGAATACATACTTTTGAATTGATTAGTTTTTGTTATTATTGACTATTGACTTGTGAGTAGGGACCACTCCCACTATTGAAACTTACATTGGCCTGAGTTCTTGGTGTGCTTTTTTCTTGGTATATTTAATAACAAGGACTCCAACTTATTTAATGGACTGGTTGGAAGCAGAGGAATGGTGGGAGGAACCAGCTGGGGAACCACTAAGAGAAGAAGGCTCAGAGCCCAGAGAGTGGTCGTGGGATGACTAAGGAGAAGACTAGGAAGAGGAGGTGTCAGAAGCTGAATGAGTAACAGGGCTTAGTGAGCTGGGAGAGTCTGTGGCAGAGAGAAGTCAAGACTCAGAATATGAAGTTGACGAGTGGGAGGAGAGAGGTCAAGAGGCAGAGATGAGTCAAGCTGGTGAAGAATTATGGGTGCCTCCTTCTCCTGCTGTATCAAGCTCCCATCCTCCAGAAACAAACTTGGAGGGGTAGCTAATACTGCAGAAGACAGACTTGGGAATCAAAATGACCTTAACAGATTGGAGAACTGGGCCAAAACTAACAAGAGGAATTTCAATAGGGACAAATGTAAGGTCCTACACTTAGGCAGGAAGAACCAGCTGCACAAATATAAGATTGGGGGGGGGGACTGCATTGCCAGTGGCACATGTGGAAAGGATCTAGGGTCTTAGTAGTCCACAAGCTTAACGTGAGTCAACAGTGTGGTGCAACAGCAAAAAGAGTGAATGCTATTCTAGGCTGCATCAACAGAACTATAATGTCCCAATCATGGGAAGTAATAGCACCGCTCTATTCTGCCTTAGTCAGACCACATTTGGAATACTGTGTCCAATTCTGGGCACCACAATTTAAAATGGATATTAACAAGCTGCAACGTGTGCAGAGGAGGGTGACCAAGATGATCAAGGATCTGAAAACCAAGCCTTATGAGGAATGGTTGAGGGAGCTGGGTATGTTTAGCCTGGTAAAGAAGAGAGTGAGAGGAGATACTTTAGCCATCTTCAACTATCTAAAGGGCTTCACATGGAAAATGGAGCAAACTTGTTTTCTCCTGCTCCGGAGGCTAGATCCTGAACCAATGTATTCAAGTTATAAGAAAGGAGACTCTGACTGAACACGAGGAAGAGCTTTCTGGTGGTAAGAGCTGTTCAACAGTGGAACGGACTCCTTTGGAAGGTAGTGGACTCTCATTCATTGAAGGTTTTTAAGCAGAGGTTAGATTGCCATCTGTCATTGATGTTTTAGTAGAGATTCCTGCATTGTAGGTGGTTGGAGTAGATGTCCTTAGAGATCCCTTCCAACTCTACAGTTCTATGATTCTATGTTCACCACCATGAGACATTTGGCATAGGGCCCCCTCAAGCCTTGAGCCAGCCCTGAGGTAGTTTGCCAGTATGTAAATGTTTTTAATTTGTTTTCTAATACAATATGTTTTTAAAATGTACTCCCTTCTAAGCCTTTGCAAGAAGATAGGTTAAAACTTCATATCAATAACAAATTAAATCCAAGTACTTTATTTTATTTTGACCCCAGCCTTTCAACTCAGGCGACCCCTTAGTCAGTTTAATTACAGAAGGATTTATCTGTTGATTCAATTTGACTATTTCTGATGGATGAATCTATCAGTTTTGTTTCCTCTCCATTTCTTATTTTTCCAGTCTTCTCCACATTTGCCCATGAGGTTGCAATTTTAAAAAGAAATTCTCCTAAAAATCCACAAGCATGCTACTGCAGATTTCTCCTAATATGCATATTTTGTATGAAACTTTGCCATGTATTCTTTTGCAAGCAGTTTTCCCTAGTGTATTTTGTACAATAGTTCCATTAATACTGTTTCGACTAATACTACATTTTCATGCTCACTTTATTGATTATGTGGTTGAAAAATTTCATTGCAAAATTCAGAGAAGTGCATATTTCAAAGGACAGCTACTATTGTTTTGGAAACTGCAAATTAGATGGATTTGCAATAAAATGTGGGCCAAAGTGAATTTTGCCCCAATTTCTGTTTCTGAGTTGCTTTTCTCTCTCCCCACTCCTGCCTTAATGGTTGCATTGCTGCAGTGTTGCATTCTGGGCAGGGGACATATTGGTACATAAAGGAAAAAGAGGAAGCATAGAAAGCCAGGCCAATTAGAAGCCAGGCCAATCACCGCCACTCCTTGGTTTCCTTTCGTGACAAGCAACCCTTTCATTTGCGTTGGGGGGTGCTAGCAATTCTATCAAACATTGCTCCTGTATCAATTTTTAGCAGCGTAGCTAATATGTGGCATCTTGGGTGACAGAAGCTCAGCTTTATACATCATTCAGCTTGCAAAAGCAGTATAGCTTCAGTTCCTTAATGGTGTCATTTTGGCTGAATGCTATTAACAGATTACCCCTGCCTAGGGCACCAGAGCATGTGCAGCAGAAAGATAACCTTGTGTTCGTAATTTAATATTAACTGTTTTCTCCATAGTACCTCTTTCCAGTACATTAACAACAAACCAATATGGCCTTGTCCCCTGCGGTCATATTCTTGAGCAAAAAAAAAATAAAAAAATAAAAAAATAAAAAAATGGATTACATGGTAGCAAGTTCCTGAAGATTTTCCAATGAAGTATTACAAATCTTGCAACGCTTTTTGCTGCAGAAATGCGAGGGGGTGGGGTGGGGAGAGAAATAAACAGGCTTAGATTCAATCAAATTTAATTCCTCCAATTTAGCTTTACCACACTTCAAAGGGTGCTCTTATTAATGTCTTGGTGAAAAAATTTTAACAGTATTTCCCCCTCCTTATACCGAAAGCCTCCAGTTGTGTTCAACATAGTGAGATCAAGAAACTGGTTTTTTTTTTAAAGTGAATACTCTGACACAGTTTGATATAAAAGTATAAGCCATTTACAGAAAACTCTTTATGGAATTTTCATCCTTTTCCATTCCCGGGAGCTAAATTTATATCGTGCATTAGCTATCATAGCACGAGAGCATTAGTCTTCTCCCTTTGCTAGCGTTTCAGTACAGTCGGAGGGCCCTATCGCTCTCTACCACTCACATACACAAGCATTACTGGTTTATCTCATCTTCCGTAGCAAGTACTTGGCCCAATTCATTCCTTTAGGCTACTTTACTAATAACCTATTTCTTATCAGGGCCTCTCCACCTCAGCCTGTGATCAAAGACCCAATTAATGGAATGGAGAAAGGTGAAGCATTCAAATAATGGAGACAGCTGTTTTTCTCTGTTAGAGAAAATCCATTTGTATTGTTATCACCAACTCCAAGTTCCACAGGCCCTGCTTAATTCAGTCGCTGTCTATTTCTGCTGATGATAAAAAAAAAGTCACAATGAACTCAAAAGAGAATGGCAGAAATATCATTGTATTTCAACTTGGCCCGAGTGTTATCAACTTGAAAGTGAAAAATACAAGCAGATAAGAAAAAGGATGTCCAATAAAGACCATGTCAATTTCCCCCCACTTTCAAGCTTGTATTCTTTCGGCACCTTCCCCCCACCCTTCGCTCTTTCTCTCCCTCTCTTTCACTCCCCGCTTCCCTGCTGATTCTCATGCGCAGACTAGGTCAGCTGTTGGAATCAGAGTAGCCCAAGCTGATGCTATCGCGAGTTCTACATCAATTGAAAAGTAATTACAGAAGGAAAATAATCATAATTGGTTGGCAGAAATAATGTTTGGGAGCACGCAGAACCTCTTAAACATTTGGCGCCATAAAAGCTAGTAGCTAAGTCATCTATTTCCACCTATCCCTTCCTGGATCAAACAGCTTCTTAAAGGGATAAAAGTGGGGGGGAGAAGACATGTGAGTTATAAGACCCTTATTAAAGTTGTGCTGCTTGGCTGTTAATAATCACATAGGGTGGGTTAGGGAGAAATTGTAAACTCCCGGGAAGAGAGGATGTTGGATGTTGGATGTCAGACATTGGAGAGGGAGGACCACGGTTGGATGGAGAGACTGGATGCTCCCCAGTGTGGTAGTGAAAGCTCAGCCACTGATGCTGACCTGCCCTTGGTGTTCTGAGAGCAGGAAGGCCAAAAGGTGAAGAGTATTTTTTTTGGGGGGGGTAGGGTTTTCAGGGCAGTTTGTAGTGGGGTCATTGGAGCCACCATATCCTAAGCCTCCACTTTGTGAATTTATTGATGTGATTTACATACCATACTCTGAACAAGTCACAGGGCGGTTTACGACAAAGTCATATCGGATAAAAAGAAAGCATCAAATCTGTAAAAATGACACAGTCCTTCAAAGGAGCACCACAACAGCTGATAACAAATCACTTGGTTGTTCTGCCCCCCCCCCATTGAACTTCCTCTTCACAGAGGTATGTCTGGCACCATCATGATACGGCTTTCAGGCAATGCTGTATCCTGCCTTTCCCTGGCTTTTGACAGCTGACATGCATATTTTTAGGACCCACTTTATTTCTGTGATTGTAAATGGTTTTAAACTTTTGTGTGTGCTTTAATGGAGGTTGAGGGGACTTGCTCCCATGTGCATAGGATTGCCGCTTCAGTTGCTGAGTATCATTTGAGATGCTGAATTTAAACTAGCTTTGTAAATAAGAGAAGAAGATAATGGAAAGATAAAGGAAAGATCAAATATAATTATAGAGGATCTAGTGTAGGGTGTGTAGGAGCAGGGAAGAGCACCTTGACTTTACAAGGTATCATTCGCACCATTCTTTTTTGGAAACACATGGGCCCCAAAGCTCAATTAAGTTAGAGTAGGAAAATAAGTTTAAAGGGATTATGTGAGTTGTGGTGACCACTAAGGTCTGTCTTGATTGCAGAGGGAATGGGGACTAGTCTATGCTTTCACATTTGCAATAGGAACAGTGTAATCCTGCGTGTGTTCAAAATGATGCGTGTGTAGAATTGCCACTTATATAAAAAAAGGTTGGTTAGAGCATGCTGTGATAATGCCAAGGTCGCAGGTTCGATTCCCGTTTGGGACAGCTGCATATTCCTGCACTGCAGGTTGTTGGAATAGATGATCTTCAGGGTCCCTTCAAACTCTACAATTCTATGATTTTCCGTGTGTGTGTGTGTGTATTATTTATTAAATTTCTTTACTGCCCTTCATCTGAGGATCGCAGGGCAGTTTGCAATATAAAAATGCAAAAATGCATAACATAGTAAAACAATTGTGCCTGTATAAGAACAGTTAGTACAATAATAATAATACTGAAAATAAAAGTACTGCACAAAGCTGCAGTATAATATAGCGAATATAGACAGCAGAGCTTCCCAAGCCAATTGAACGCAGTGGGTTTGTGTTGGGGATAACAGGCTGTCTTAGGCAGAAGAAGGGAAGATCTATTATGCATTTGAAGATGGAGCTTTGGTAGGCAGAAGCTGCACAGTGCAAACAAAGGATGAGCCATATTAAATGATAGCATTCCAGACCACCTCAGACCCAAATTCACTTTTAAAAGATCCGATACATGCAGCCCAGTTTCCAAATGTAGCAATTTTGTCTAATTTTATACTTCCCGTGAATACACCGAGCGGAATTAGGCAGGCACTGGCTATTTGCTTGCATTATGTGAGTAAGTTTACGGTGCCTCCACACTGATGGCATGCCAGACAAATAAAGCAAAATAGAAGCCTGGGCTCAAATGATATCTTTCAGACTATCCAGGACTATCAATAATTTCCCCCAGGCATAGTAAAATGTATGGCAGCAAACCTAATTTTATGAAGCTTTGCAAAATGGGAAAACAAGGCAAATGATGAAAACCAGAATTAGGGAACTTTCATCTGCACTACAGTCATAATTTTGCTTCACTTGTAGATGCTACTGAAGTAATGTCCCATGAGAGACATAAAACAGTCATCCACGGACAGCCGCCCACATTTCAATGGATGCTTGTTTTGAGATACCAGTCTGAACAACTATGCAAATAAGAAAAGGCATTTCATATGTTGGAAGATATTTCAGGTTGGGAGTTTTAAGATGTGCTATAACTTCATTAGCTATGTGTTTCTTTCCTGGAAACAAATCACAAGGCATGCAGCTAGATGCCATAGCTGCTACAGAAACAATACCCTCTAATACCTGAGTTGCAAAAATAAATAAAAGGAAAACACACACACCACAAATACACACACAAACCAAGAGACCATAGCTGTGTTCCAGTAACATTACAGGAAAGGACCCAGAGAGGAATTTAAGCATGCTGAAAAATGTTTCTGCATCAGTGTTTTAAAATTTTTACTTTGCTTCAACACACAGAGAGAAAATGACTGTTATACTACAAGGCAGTGTGCGAGAACATATGAAATACAGTTACATTGGGTAGAGTGTTAGACCATGTTACACACATATCAGCTCAGTTTGCAATGAAATCTGCAGAAACCAATTTCCTCAGGCATTCTTAGAATCTAAAATGTCCATCATCATAGAATCAAAAAAATTGTAGGGTCATGAATGTGTGCCACGTGTTAATGGGGGAGTGTGGCCTGTATCGAGTTTTCATCTTGAATAATCTGAGATTAAGCCATGCTTCAGTCAGAGGCTTGCCAGGTGGCCAAGGAAAAGTTAACCTCCAGCTGCTTCTCTGGGCCAAACTACACATTACATAAGAGATCCTTGATGGATCTCTTGACATTTCTGTTGAACTAGAATGTGTCTCTGCTGGGAGGCTGCAAATTTGTTATTCACGACTAGGTGTTAATCTCTCCCCCCCCCGCCCCCACAATTAGCAGCACGGGTAATTTAGAATGGGGAGATGGTGCAGAGGGTTGGGTACCTCTTTTGCTGCATGCTAATTTACAGCAAGGGACGTGGGTGGCGCTGTGGGTTAAAGCCTCAGCGCCTAGGACTTGCTGATCGAAAGGTCGGCGGTTCAAATCCCCGCGGCGGGGTGCGCTCCCGTCTTTCGGTCCCAGCGCCTGCCAACCTAGCAGTTCGAAAGCACCCCCGGGTGCAAGTAGATAAATAGGGACCGTTTACTAGCGGGAAGGTAAACGGCGTTCCGTGTGCTGCGCTGGCTCGCCAGATGCAGCTTGTCACGCTGGCCACGTGACCCGGAAGTGTCTGCGGACAGCGCTGGCTCCTGGCCTCTAGAGTGAGATGAGCGCACAACCCTAGAGTCTGTCAAGACTGGCCCGTATGGGCAGGGGTACCTTTACCTTTACCTAATTTACAGCAAACCCTGCCATAGTGTCTGCATTTTGTTTGAACAAAAATGGGAGATCCAATTATGCCTCTTCCATATAACACATCCTTTGCCCCCTTCCCCCTTACGGTACAGCATCTGCTTTGCATGCAGAATGCCCCAGCTTTAATTCCCAGTGGTATCTCTAGGTAGGGCAGGGAGGGACCCCTGCCTGAAATGCAGGGGGGGAAATACACAAATCAAGGTAGGCAATAGTGTGCTAGATTGACCAGTGCTTTGACTGGCAGCTTCCTATTCTCCTAGTTTCTCCTTTGTGTGAAAGCATGCACAAAATTGTTTACCTGTGTTGCTATATATAGCAAAAAAGAGGAATGAATGTGTATATATATATATATATATATATATATATATATATACATATATATATATATATACACACACACACACACACATATATATACACACACACATATATATATATACATATATACATACACACACACACACACAGACACACACATATATATATAATCTCAATCATATTTATTGCTATATATAGCAGCACAGGTAAACAATTTTGTGCATGCTTGGCACCAGAATATCTATCTTAGTAGAAAGTTTAGTCAATGTTGCTATAATCCTTTAAGTTGGTCTCTGCTGGGTTCCCTCTGGTTTCTCTTGGTTTCACCTGGGAGAGCTTGAAATTAATAGACAGATTGGTTGACTCTTATCTTTTCAGACTAGTGGAAATTGGAAGTAAAGCTACTCCGGTGACATCACCCTGAAAGATGGTCCGCGTAGAACTGCAGTGGTAAAAGGATCAAGCATGCAGGCCCATTTTCTCTGTAAAAAGGATTGACCAGTAAGAAGACTGCAATGCAATGCAAAGGGTCGGTTTTAACGTAGGGGTGGCCGGGACTCTGAAAAGCATCAGAGAAAGAGTAGCGCATGGATCCAGCTCAGGGGAGAGCAGGAGGGAAGCTTTGACTGTGGGTGTCCCTAGTTACAGCTTCTACATCAAAGCGGAAAGAGGTCCCATTTAATTAATTAATTACCTGGAACCTTCTGCATCCAAAACACATGTACAGTTACTGAGCCGCATCCCTCTCCCCAAATAACCGTCCCACTTGAGATGACAGTTGAATATTCAGGTATCTTCTTTGCCAGTCGTTGTCTCAAGACTCTTTTGGGTGTCTGCTAAAAACACTTTTGTTTAGGCCAGAAAGCCAGTGTGGTGTAGTGGTTAAGAGCGGTAGTCTCGTAATCTGGGGAACCGGGTTCGCGTCTCCGCTTCTCCACATGCAGCTGCTGGGTGACCTTGGGCCAGTCACACTTCTCTGAAGTCTCTCAGCCCCACTCACCTCACAGAGTGTTTGTTGTGGGGGAGGAAGGGAAAGGAGAATGTTAGCCGCTTTGAGACTCCTTAAAGGGAGTGAAAGGCGGGATATCAAATCTAAAGTCTTCTTCTTCTTCTAGGCAAGTCTATCCAGACTTGTAGAGTTTTGACACGCGTTGCAATCCAGGGTTTAACTTATTTTTTTATTTTTTTAATGTTTTCAAGAGGTTGCTTCTGTTTTCTGTTGATAATTTTATAGTTTTTGATCTTTTCCCAGCCCGCTTTGAGGTTTTACTACAATTGGGTGAAATAAATAAAGAAACGAACAAAATAAAAGCTAAATAAGAAGAAGCGATTGTTATGCTTGTAGTGGGCTCCCTACTGCACTTGATGGGTTTAAAACATGGTATCTTTTGTTAAAGCAAAACTGTGATATTTAGAGCTTGTTAAACGATCTGGTGTGTAACCTTCTCTTGTACCTTTGTGTAGGTATTGTGGCTTTGTTTGCCCGAATGGAAGTTAACATACACTTGGGGCAGTAATTAGCTTTGCCACAGCTCTGAATCCCTCCCCCGCACATTTTAATGCTTAACATTTATGCTTTATCCAAAGTGTTCTACCCTTGTAAGAGGGTCAGTTTCTCAGCTAAGGTCAGTGGATGCAATGCATTTTTAAGTGCATCCAGTCTGAACCACTCACTTAAGAGACCCGGAACATCATTTTGCAATAGCAAAGCTCAGAAATAATTTATACAATCAATTAAAGAACATTATCAAGGGATGATTTGACAACTGTTGCCATGCCAACCAGCATGGCAGATAGCGCTTCAGCGTTCAAAGGCTGCACCTGGTGATAGACGAAGCAGATTTTGAGGGCTCTGACAGAATCGCGGATGCCCAAAGGTGTGGCAGAGACGCGATTTAAAAGCCTGATGTGATGCCATTTTTGCGGGTGAAGGGGTGTTGATGGCATGTTGCTCACTCTCTCGTTACAAATTCTGTCATTTTTCACTCCTAGCTGAAATCCGAAAGTGAGAATGCACTTTGTAGGCTGAGAAAATATGATAGCAAAACGGATGATGCTCATTTGCAGTCGGAGATAATTAAAAAAGAAAGAAAGGAAAAGAAAGAAAGAAGTGTGTGTCAGTGTGTTTATGAAAAGCCTGTTAATCAAACACAACTTGGCTGTTTTTAATGGGCACAGCTTCCACACTCCCACAATGGATACCTGCACACTTCAGGATGCTCAGAGCAGAACCTAGAGGCTTGTGGCAGGCAGGCAGTGACCCTGAAAACTTCTAATGTTCATGCATTATTTTCTCCATTTGAGATCCAAAATACGGGCCCCCCCACCCCCAGCTACAAGCCCAAAGTCTCTTTTACTTGCATGTACAACCACTCATTATTAGGGTTAATGGAATTGCTAATGCTCTGATCCTGAAAGCAACCCTCTGTGCATTAGAGCTCTTGAGGATCAGAGTTGAATTCCATAAGCTATGTTTCCCCCTTGCATTGTGACCACCCCTAACATAATGGAGCTGCTACCTTGAGCATAACAGAGCTGCTACCTTTCCCTTTCTTAGGGGCTGGTAGTAAAAGAAGGTACATAAAAGGAATCCATTAAGTAGCTATTCCTCAGAAGAATCTGATAATTAAAAGGCCCAGGAAGTGCTTTATGGATTATTGGTTGGATCGTTCACAAGCAGCTGAACTGATAAAAGGGGTATGTTGACAAAATGGGTTCATCGAGGCATTCGGGAGGAATGCGCTAAATGGATAAATGCCGAGCATAGTAATAGCTATTGAAACAGGGCTGGGTCCGCTGAAGGACATTAAGAGCAGTAAGGCGGGAGGTGAATCAGACGGAATGTATTATTTGGGTGATTTGGCCATCAAAAACAAATTTGAGTGGAATAGTAACTATGCCAGCCAACTATTCCAGCATGCAAAGGTACGGGCTTTACAGTGGTACCTCAGGTTAAGTACTTAATTCGTTCCGGAGGTCTGTACTTAACCTGAAGCCGTTCTTAACCTGAAGTACTGTACCACTTTTGCTAATGGGGCCTCCTGCTGCTGCCGTGCTGCCAGAGCACGATTTCTGTTCTCATCCTGAAGCAAAGCAAAGCCCCAGCACTGTGACAGTTCCTCCCATATGCTCTCCATGCCCTAGAGGCATGTCTGCGGTGGGGAATTATTATTATTTATTAAATTTATTAGACACCTTAATTCAGCACAGGCAACTCAAGATGCTTGCTGAGGCTACATCTGCCATGCTGGTGAGCTTCAACTAAGGGTTCAGGAGGATTGTCAGTGCATGTTTGGAAGGTTACCCCACTGTAGACATATCCCCAGTGCATGGGTAGAAATCAGGGTGGACCTGGGAGGCAACAGATGGAGGCTGTGCATGTCTAAACATGGCTGTGGACTTACAAGTACTTTACTAGAGCAGACCCAGAAAAAAAATACAATCATACCTTGGAAGTTGAATGGAATCCGTTCCGGAAGTCTGTTCAACTTCCAAAATGTTTGGAAACCAAAGCATGACTTCTGCTTGGCTGCAGGAAGCTCCTGCAGTCAATCGGAAGCCGCTGAAGCCCCGTCAGATGTTTGACTTCCAAAAATAGTTCACAAACTAGAACTGTCACTTCTGGGTTTGCGGCGTTCGGGAGCCAAAACGTTCGAAAACTAAGCTGTTCGAAACCAAAGGTACGACTGTACTGTCTCTTTTATAAAACACTGAGCTGTAGTGTTACAAGTGTATACCTGGTGTCACATGTGTGCAACCTGCACTCATGCATGCTCATATATACACTGCTGAGAGGTTTAGGATCTTTGGCTGGAGTTATGATGTGCGCTTATTGTGGATGTGTGTTAACCCTTGACCTTATGGCCACAAGAAACTCTCACACAAAGAAACAATGAAAGCTTATTGTATAGAATGGGAGCGACAGAAGACGTCACTGCTACTTCAGATAGCAAAGCTACAGTCTAAGCAGGTAACAAATTCTACAATGCATGCCCACCTTGATTAAAGAGTGTAAGATCCCCAAACTTTTTAAAAGGCCTACAGAAATGCAGAGAGGGCATACCCTCCAAGTGTCTCAATTTTCCCGGCACAGTCCCAGAATTACAAAAGCCATCTTGACTTCTGATTTGGTCCTGGAATGTCCATATTTTCCCCCACCAGTGCTGCTGCTGCCACTGAGCTCGGGGAGGAGGATGAGCCAGCGTTTGTCCCAAGCTGCAAGGGAGCATTCTGTTGCTTCTCCATGGCCGCCGCTGCTGGCCACTTCCCTTGAGAAGAGGCTGCCAGCTCTGAGGCACAGCTCTGTGTGATGCACCAGCTCTGAGGGGCAGGTAGAGGGCAGGAAGAAAGGGGGAACAGAGTTGAGCGCAAGGAGTCTTGATTTCCTCCCTCTCTTTTAAATGCTTTGTGCGTCTGCATCTAATCCTGCTCCTTTCTAAAATTCATTTATTGGTGTGTGCTGTTCTTGTTGTAAATCTACCAAAGAATCAAATCAAATCAAATTGCGATGAAGGGGCTTTCTCAGGGTGGTGGGGGGCAATGTTCTGTTGCTGTAGTGGCGGCAACAATTGCCCTTATTTTGATAGGAGATGCTCTGCAGGGGATGGCTGACCAAAAATGGGGAGTTGAGGAGGGTCATTTCGTGGGGGAGTGAGAAATGTCACTATTTTCACCTGAGGAATGTTGGAGGGTATGGAGAGAGATGGTGGGAGAAGGGAAGTATACCCTTAAAGTGAAGCAGGTGTGCTGAGTCATTTGGTAGAGTGTGAGACTTTTAAAGTCGGGGTCATGGGCAAAAAGATTCTTGCATTGCACAGGGTTGGACTAGAAAATCCTTGTGGTTCTTTCCAACATTACAACTCTATCATTCTATGAGTCCTGGGGACCATTGGGCAAGTTCTGTCCTGCTGGAGCTAGGAGAGCTAGCTAACTACTGGAAAGTCTGGGGTTTTAATAATATTCTTAACTAATGCCTTCTAGTAGGGAACTGAAGGGCTTTGAGATTAGTATGTCCTGCCTTTCCCCAGAGTTCCTTAGTATCAGTGCTTTATTAGCATCACTGCCTTTATATTTTGTGATATGACAGTATAGATATGCTTTTATATATAAAATAAACAGTGCTTCCTGATCATAGTATACGGGCATAGACTAATTTGGAAATCAAAAGGAGGAACTGGATGAAATGAAAAACAATGCATGCATGTGAAAAACTCTGGGCAAATAATCTCTAAAGGACATTAAACGTGCAAGGAAGCTGATGAAACAGGAAGGAATTGTCACAGTTTTGCATTGCAGAATTGGAGATTCCGCCCACAGAATTTATGCTGAACACAGATGTTCTTTAGCTCATTTGAGTCATCATTTTCTACATTTGGAAACAAAGATTTGGGGAGAGGGGTTGGGAAGGTAGCAGAATGCAACATTAGCAGAGAAGAGGAACCATTGTTTTATTCACAAGAAATCATTTGTCTGTCTTAGAAAAACTAAGTTAGGGTTGCCATAGGTCCAGAATTTCACAGACACGTCCAGGATTTCAACTGTGAAATTAGCATCCGGGAGGAATTTGGAAAAATCAGCAAAAATGTTGGGTGATTTTCCCCCAAAGAAGCTTAGCAACTTTTGTGTCCGGATTCTTATTTTTTGAAATAGGGCAACACTAACTAAGTTCACTATCTCAGCAAATACAGTTCTGATCTTAGTTTGCAAAAAGGTGCCATAATTGAGCCTGAGGACAGATGCGTAAAGGTTTGCGCGAGGCCAGAGACACATAGGCAAATCACGTTTGGAATAAAAAACGTTGGCAGGATGTCTACGAGATTAGTAAAATTCTAAAAATAACAGAGTTTTGCCATCAAAAGTTCGGGAAACGAAAAGCAGATGTTTGAGCTCTGGTTGCGTTTCCAGATCTCTTAGCGTTATGCAACTAGGCAAGTTTCAATTTCTTTGTTAAGAAATAAAATGGGTCTTTGCATTGATATACATGTCATTCCTATCAGATGGGTGAAAATCCCAGACATTTCAATTCTGTCCTCACATTAAGTGATGTCATGTATGATATCTATGATTCTGACACAGTGGCTCGGGGTGAAGGAAAATTGCTCATGCGGCCATTTCCTCCCTCCCTCCGTGGCCAGCCTGAGAGCAATGCACTAGGTACAGTTTCCTGGGAACTGGGAAACTGTGGTTATCAGCTTAGGAAAAAGCCTTTAAGATGGTTTATGATGCAGTTGGGCCTAATATATCCAACCTTTGCACGGCTATTTGTCTCCTGTAAAAGCAGTGGCTTGGTTTTTCTTTTTCTTTTACTGTTCTATGAATACAATACAAAAATATGAAGAAATATATAAACATAAATATGTCTAATTATTTTTAGCACACAAATATCCAGGATAATAAATATATGGAAGATTTTGTGTGTGCTGCATAATAATTCAGGTGGGCGCGGACACACACACACACAAGTGAACAAGATCCGTCAGTAGAGCATCAGGCTCTTAATCTCAGAGTTATGGGTTTAAGACCCATGTTGGGCAAAAAGATTCCTGCATTGCAGAGGGTTGGACTAGATGACCCTTGCGGTCCCTTCCAACTCTACAAATCTGTGATTCTATAAGATCATGTCATTCACCATGCAAAGGATGCTATGTCACACTGGTTTCAAATAGGCCCACAAAACCAGTACAGTGGTACCTCGGGTTAAGTACTTAATTCGTTCCGGAGGTCCGTTCTTAACCTGAAACTGTTCTTAACCTGAAGCACCACTTTAGCTAATGGGGCCTCCTGCTGCTGCCGCGCTGCCAGAGCACGATTTCTGTTCTCATCCTGAAGCAAAGTTCTTAACCCGAGGTACTATTTCTGGGTTAGCGGAGTCTGTAACCTGAAGCGTATGTAACCTGAAACGTATGTAACCCGAGGTACCACTGTATGTTGCGCTTTTAGATGTTTACTTCTGGATATTTACTTCCGGGTTTGCCGCGGTCGCTAGTTGGATTGTTCGCGAGTAGGGGCGGTGCCAAGTTGAGGTTCTACTGTACTGCATAACCATAACAACAACAACAACAACAACAACAACAACAACAATTTCATTTGTACCCCACCCATCTGGCTGAGTTTCCCAAGGCACTCTGGGCAGCTTACAGCACATACAAAAACACAGTAAAACATCAAGCATTAAAAATGTCCCGATACAGGGCTGCTGTCAGGGGCTAGACTGAGGAGGAATGGTGGAGGCTGCCCTAGCTTCTCCTGAACCTTCCTAAGAACAGGAAGACAGTATAGATTTAGATCAGTGGTTTGCAGAAGGACATAGTTCAGAGGCTGAAGAGGGCAGAAGCTGGGAAATATTGGGAGAGGAACAGCAGGAAGAAGAAGCAACAGGGGACAGACAGCTGACAGACTCAGTGTCTTTGGAAAGCATTCCTGACCCCCCTCTCCCAGGACCAGGCTTGCATTGAGGGTGGTAGAATAGAAAGCTCAGCGGCATAAAGCTCAGATTAGCCGATGCAGGGGTGACATAGAATAGGGGAGATGGAGGGGATGGGACTTTACTCGGAGCAACACCATTTTCCTAGGTGGACTGCATTTTTTCATCTCTCTCTGTGCATAGTGGTTAAATTACTTGGTAATAACTGTTTTTTGGTTATCTGATTCTTGGTTGCCACCGTGGGAGGGATCGGATTCCTTGAAGCCTGACAGTTGCCTTCAGATGTCTTCTAAAAGTTGTGTAGTTCTCTATCTCCTTGACATCTGAAAGGAGGGGTGTTCCACAAGGAGGGCTCCACTACCGAAAAGGCCCTCGGTATAAAATAGTCATTCAAAAATATGATGAAAACAGACTTTAAAAGCAGTAGGAGCAATAAAATTATCACAATATATGATAAAATCAAGAGTTTTCATAACACATTATTTTATGTAGCAAGAGTTTATGACGTATCAACAGCGGCGTAGTGTGGGTTGTCAGCACCCGGGGCAAGGCAAGTAATTTGCGCCCCCTAACCCGGGGCAAGGCAAGTAATTTGCGCCCCCTAACCCCTAACCTGCCGCCGCTGCCAGCTTCTTCTTGCTGCTGCCTGGTCTGGTCTGGTGTGGTTCTCTCCCACGCTCAGCGCTGCGCTGGGCGGCCGCTGCACTGTCCCTCCCCCAGATAGTCCCTTGCTCTCCGCACCGCACGCCTGGCACCCACCCCCTCCACAGTGGGCGGCGACCCGGCAGCTCGGATCGGATTCGCACAGCCAGCACTGCAGTGAGAGAGAGTGAGTGAGCCAGGTAGGGGCAGAGAGCTGCGAGTGCGAGCGCCCCCCCCAGATGTTGCGCCCGGTGCGGCCGGCCCCCCCTGCACCCCCCACGCTACGCCACTGCGTATCAACATTCATATTTTCAAGCGGTCAGCCAATGCTTGAAGGAAGGACATTCAGTAATACTTAAATGCTGAAAAGCAAGGATTTCCAAGAGTGAACAATTTCTGACCACACACACACACACACAAAAAAAAAAAAAATTGTGTATTTAATTAAGCTAAAACCCATGCAATTAATATTTTGTGTGAGGCTACTGAACATAAATGGCATCCTTTAAAACCATAATTCATCTTAATCATTTCCATCATTAAATGTGGTGCTTAATTAATGGAACTGGCCACAGGATGCACTGGGAAATGCTTGTGAGCTTAGAAGAGCCTGAATCGAACAGTGGAGGAAGCAACCTATATACTGTTTTGGATTTTGCCATTAGGTTTCTGAGACTAGGACTGCTGCTGTGGGTCTATCTTTATGCGGTGTTTGTGGACTGTGGACACATTTGCAAGCTGGGGAAACTGTCATGGGCACCATGCACAGACAGCAACTGGGCACATGCACCACTATGCACACAGGAGTTGATCTGGCTTGTATGTTTGTAAATATATATAAATACTACAAAATATCATTAGTCTCCAGCAACCTCTTCTTTCAAAAGAAACTAAGCCAGCATATTTCCCAGTGCGTTTCTGAGCACAATTCAAAGTGTCGGTGCTGACCTTTGAAGCCCTAAATGGCCTCGGCCCAGTATACCTGAAGGAATGTCTCCACCCCCGTTGCTTAGCCTGGATGCTGAGGTCCTCCTCTGAGGGTCTTCTGCTGGTTCCCTCACTGCAAGAAGCAAAGTTACAAGGAACCAGGCACAGGGCCTTGTTGGTAGTGGTGCCCTCCCTGTGAAACGTCCTCCCTTCAGATGTCAAGGAGATAAAGAACTACACAACTTTTAGAAGACATCTGAAGGCAGCCCTGTATCAGGAACAATCTAAAAACAGTAAGATACACACCAACATTCTACATGTCCAAGTAGAATTGTCTCGACGAAAAATGCTTTTAGCAGGCACCAAAATGTCAACAAATACATAACTGGTTTTCTGTGGCACCTGTAACGGTACCAGTTCTGCAGATCAAAGCACTCAAGTGGGCAGATAAGGCGATCTTGCAGCTAAACTGCTTCTAAGTTGTTACAGGCTTGATGTGTGTCTTGTAGGAAATCAGGAGCTGGTGCAGATCTCTGAGCACAGGTACTATGTGCTGACAAGGATTCTGTCCTGTCAGCAATTGCACTGCAACTTTCTGCACTAACTGCAGCTCCCAGATCAAGTGCAAAGGAAATCCCACATTTGGAGGAAGAAAACATTTGGAGGAATGAATTCAAGTGGCCAAGTGGCCAACAGCAAAAAAGAAAAGAAGAGAAGATAAAGCACCTCCTTGCCTGCCACTTCTCATCTCAAAACCATCCACTCTGAAGCTGCTTTTTTTGAAGAAAAAAGGCACTGAGTGTATATTACACACATTTGTGCACAATACTCAATTTCCCCTTAGTGCTGTTACGTAAATGTTCCATTTCCAACTATCTATACTGCATGTTTCACATAGGACATGCATGCTTACTGTTTCTTTGTAAAGGAAAGTGTGCTTCTGTCTAAATCCTCTAATGCCTTCTCAACAGAACTTGTTTGTCCCCTATTGCTTATTCTGATTTGTTTTGAGTTATCTGCTGACATCCCCCCTCCCTCTTTGTCTCTGTCTCCCCTCTGAACTGTTGGTGTATTCCTCTAAGAAACTTCCAGTTAGCGTTGTCTTGTTGCTGCAAAGGGAATTCTTGCTCTTTGCACTTCATCTCCCCATCTTACTAACATGGCTTATCAAAGTGTAATTAACACTGTATGTGGGAAGATCGAGGATTAAAACAAAATTCTTAAGCCCTAAATGCAGGGAGGGAAAAGTATAGTTCTACATAACCTATATAAAAGGAAGGTTTTTGATAGCCTGGAGATATTTATGCTAATAAATTCAAACCATTACTTTGGGGGATAGATATCCTGAACATCTGAAAACGGAACAAGGGGGGTGGGAAGTATCAAATACCAAAGCATTTTGCATTCTATTATACTTATGAGCAAGATGCAAGATTATCAGTCTCTTTGAACTGAACTAACACATTCTACAGCACAATATCTGCTCTCTTGTTCTCTGCCAACAGTTGAGTCACATGCAAGGAAGAAAGCAAGTGGGGATGATCAGCTGTTTGGAGTAAGACAAAAACATGCTGAAGTGTGAGAAAGCATTCCAGTCCCATTTATAGCTAAACTATGGAGTCTGATGCTTACAATCAGCAATCATGTGAGGGATACACTTCTGATCTAGACTACACCACTTGATCCTGCAGGGATTTGCACGTTTGCATGTGCGTTTTAAACCCTGAACATTAAAAAACCTGGTAGGTTTGTTCAGCCAAGAGCAATGGTTCTTTTTGGATTCTTAGCAAAGAGCATACCAGGTCTGTTTGTTGAAAAACCGATTTTATTTAAAGGCCGGATGAGGAAACCAAACAAAGACAAAGAGCAAAGCAAAAGGCTTACATTCTTTGAGTCACTGGGGACCCCCACAGAACAGCAATGGATGTTTTTCTGTAATCACCAGTACATAGCACCTTCCACGGTCTCGACGTAGGCTAAAGTTGGTAAAGGAGAGTTTCCAAGTCCCTTTTATATTTTGTACAGTGGTACCTCGGGTTACAGACGCTTCAGGTTACAGACTCTTCAGGTTACAGACTCCGCTAACCTCGAAATAGTACCTCAGGTTAAGAACTTTGCTTCAGGATGAGAACAGAAATCGTGCTTCTGCGGCGTGGTGGCAGTGGGAAGCCCCATTACCTAAAGTGGTACCTCAGGTTAAGGGGAGTTTCAGGTTAAGAACGGACCTCTGGAATGAATTAAGTTCTTAACCAGAGGTACCACTGTACACATAAACATTCTCAGAGGCTATGTGAGTAGAGCCCTGTGCTCATTTAACAGTTAGCTGACCTTGGAGCCTGTGCCTAATCAATAGATAAGCAGGTGTCTGAACATGAGGCAAGAAATCGGGTGGGCTAATTCAAGGAACACAGACCCCCCCCCAAAAAAAGACAGTTGGGCATGAGAGGCACCATTGCTGTACACAACTAACCCCTCACAATATGAAGGTCTTCCATATTCCCACTACACAGGTCATGGGGAAGGTATGGTTAAAATGCTTCTCCCTTATGGAGGGCTGCCATACACCTGGAATTTCCTGGACATAGCTGGAATATGGCAGTTGGAAACAGCGTCCGTGGAAATCGCTGATATGTCTGGGAAAATCCAGCAACCCATGTCGGATTTCCTTCAAAATAGCTCAAAAACTTTTGTGTCTGGATTTTCACTTTTTGAAATATGGCAACCCTACCTTATGCATATTTTTCTGTTTATAGAGCTATGGCAGAATTGTAAGGTTTTCAATCGGTGCCCACACTTGTCCTTATGTCTCTGGTCTTCTGTATGGGGAAAAACAAAATATTGAAGGCCTCTCTATCAACAGCTTACCTGTTGAAAAGAAGCTGTGAAGAATTTTGCTGAATGGGTCCTTCATTGCATCATTTACCTGGACCCATGAGATTTCTTTCCCCGAGGCTGTTTTTCATGAGTGGCTTAACTGCTATGGTATGATGGACAACACATTTTCTATTTCATAATAAAGCAGGCATGTTTGGCCAGCGACTATATACATCTTTCATTACTCTGTGTGGTAGCACTTGGAGATATTAAAATGATGCTAGTGCTCACAAAAGTGAGGAACCCACTGGTAAGCTCCAAATACAAGCTCTTCTCTTGAAGTGTGTGGGTGGCATTGGCAGTAGGTATTTTGGAATAGAGCAATTATTTCTCTTTTTGAATTTCATCCATTACTCTGAAAGATCCTCCCCCAAATAAAAAAAGTTATCATTTAAAAGGGAAGGATCCTTGCCTCTTTCCAACATGGATCTGCTGCATTTTGATCCTACCCCACAAGTTTACAGCAAGGGGTATAAGCTCCATTGACCTCAATGGGACTTACTTCTGGGAAGACATGCAAGTATAGTTTTGCAATGCCAGTTTATTACCTCCTATTTATTACCTAAACAGTATTTTCTGCCCGTTTGACATTAACTGAATTGATGTAGAAGTTTCACTTGGACCTTTGCTTAAAAATGTGAAACGTATTTTGGAAAATAAAACAAATGTTTCCATATGTGAATGGACTGGTGCTTGAGGATGGTATAAGAAACTTCCTTTCCTCTGCCAACACAGAGACCGCCTTATGTGTCTCTTGCATGACCTTCTTTCTCTCCTGCCTTTTCAGAGGACTTTGGGGATTCATGCATGTGCTGAGCCTTAGAGCAATGTGGTCAGTGGTGACACGTTCAGCTATCTTACCATCTCTCACTAGAGAGCTTCATGAAAAGAGCAAGATAAAAAAAAATAGTAGCCTGGGAGGAAAAAAAATCCATTCAGCATATGGCATTTATACATTAAAAAAACATTTAGATTAGAGGGCTTCTGAGACGGGTTCCATTTGTTAGCACTTCACATCTGCTGCCTTGAGATAGCATCTCTTTCAGTCAAATAAAATGGTTAGCACAAGAAAGGTAAAATATTTTTTTTTTTGAAAAAAAAATGTGTTATTCAGAGCAGAGTTTTATGTGGTTTCCCCCTCCCCTAGCAAGTAAATCTATCATTCCGAGAGTTTTAGGGTTCCTTTAATCTTCAGCGCAATTGTTGAGAATAATGGTCATGGCCATTATTACCTCAGCGACTCAAAGCCAAGCTGGGCTAGAAAACGGCTGGGTTGGGTCTGCCAAAAACAAAAAGAAAAATTGAAAAAATGAGAAAGGAGGCCTTTACTAAAAATACTCCAGCTATCCATTTGCGTGAGATATGAAATGGGTTGGATAATCTCTCATTTTCTGAGAGTGAGGCGTGTGAATGGATCAGAAATGGCTTTGAGTTGTTGTTGTTTGTTGTTTGAATTTATATTCCATCCTATACCCGCAGGTCTCAGAGTTCCTCTTGGTAAACCATTTTCTCATTTTGGAAGCAAGGTCTCAACAAGGTAGTGAGCTGTCCATCTGCTCTTCTTCTTTTTTTGCATTGAACATATGAAGGTGTCAAGATTTGCAGCTGATGTGGTGAGCCAAAAGACCCTTCCCAAGGCATAAACCCCACCGAGCTCAGAGGGGCTTACTTATGAGTACACTGTAAAGAACAGAAAACGACAAAGAGGCAAGGCAATGAATAAACTGAGGGGCATAGCAAAGTGGTAAGATCATCTGCTTTGCAGGCCAAAGCTGACAGGTTCAATCCCCGACATATCTGGGAGAGAATCATGTCTGAAATCCTGAAATTCCTGTCTCTTTCTCTCAGATTTTCTCTGTCTCCGAAGCCACAACTGGAGGCAGAAAACCTAAGCTCTGTAGGGGTGGCGGTTCTTGTATTGCCCAAATCTGTTGGCTTGTTGTGTGTACAAGTCTACTACATAAATATTGGAAGTGAGTTGACAAACCTCTAACAACTCACCCTTTCCCAACGATCTACTCTACCAGTATATTATAGTGCTGAATAAAGAAGAAAGAAAGAAATGGTGTTAGTGTACAGTGGCACCTCAGGTTAAGTACTTAATTCGTTCTGGAGGTCCGTACTTAACCTGAAACTGCTCTTAACCTGAAGCACCACTTTAGCTAATGGAGCACAATTTCTGTTCTCATCCTGAAGCAAAGTTCTTAACCTGAAGCACTATTTCTGGGTTAGCGGAGTCTGTAACCTGAAGCGTATGTAACCTGAAGCGTATGTAACCTGAGGTACCACTGTATTTGAAAGGGATCCTAATATCTGAGTTCAAGTCTATGCATAGCTGAAATTGAGTGTCAGAACAACTTATTGTCATGTAAATGCCTCGCTGTTGATTATAAACACAGATCCATGCGGGTCGGTGGTCTTGGACATGGTGGTTTTTGCTATTTGTCTCTGGTTGGTTGCCTACTGGTTGACATAGCCTTTTAGATGAGTACGTGATCTGAATTTGTGAAAGAAAAGCTAGCTCCTGCTAAACTTTATAGATTACATCTGCCAGCTTGCTCCTTGCACTGCTTTCTTAATACCATTCTAGACCATTGCTAGTGTGAGACCTGCGGGTAACAGGTAACTTTCCTGGGCAAATTGGTTGTCTGATGCAGCTTGTATAAGCTTCTTCATCTCCAGGTCTACAACAAAAAAATCACCCAAACCTGCTTTCCCAGGCATCCTTGCTTATAGAAGACAATGATAGATACATCAAGAGTAAACCATTTCCCTCTGCTCATCGATATTGATATCCCTGAAAGAAGCATTATACTTCTGATGTTGGTGTGCCGTGTTTTGTAGATCTTGATTTTAAGACTTGACTACTTACTGGCTATGTGGACATATTCAAAGACATGATGCAACATTTAGCTAGTTCCTACTTGCTTTTTTGCTTTAGTTTTATCATATATTTCACGGGAAACAAATGTTTTGCTTGCATAATCAATTGTCACCATCCAGAAGGAACCAGCTTGCATTGGGTGGGGGGAGTCCCAGATATATTTAAAAAGGCAGCATGAAAAAAACAACAACCTCTGAATAAAGTTACTGCAACATCTGTATATGCTCCTTCACTTTCACAGCCCTGATTTCATTTCCTGATTTTTAGCAATCAAGTTTGAACATTTCTAAGGGCATCTGTTTGTGTATACTTAACTTGCCTATTTTTACCCACTTTAGCACATTTCTTACTGAGGAAAAAGATGGAAAACGGTAGTTGAGGACAACCACTCAGAAGTGAAAATATCACAGAGTAGGGAGCAAGCATGCAACATTTCACATAACAAAAATCCACAAAGTTTATAGTTTTGTTATCAACACCCTTCCACACCCACCAGAACATATGGCCCCACAGTTTGCACAAATAAGCAACTATTGCTTAAAGTAGATGTTTCTATTAACACTGTGACTAATTACTAAAAACAAACGGGTGTAAGTATGATCTTCGCTAACTGCCTTTCTCATCAAGCTTTTCATTTGCTTGATCATAGTAGGAGAGTGGTTTTGCTGAATAACTTGACAAATAGACATTAACTGGCATTTTAAAAAAATCAGTTGGCTATATCTAGGACTTACTTGTAAACCCATTTTATACTCTGACTACTCAGATGCACCTGCCTGTATATTTGTGGAGATTCTGCTCTAAGATAATACCACAGGCCTACATTTTTTTCACATGTGCTGGTGGCTGAATTGCAATATGTAGCAGTGCTTTCTGTGTTATGGGTTTTGTCCCTGAGACATAAAAACATCCCATGTTTAGTCTTTGTCTCACAACTGAAGTATCTTGAACATCAGTTGTGTAATGCCACACTCAGAAAAATAAAACAGAAAGCCATCAATGTTTAGGCCAGGTGTGAGGAATCTGTGGCCCTCCAGATGTTGCTAGACTACAACTCCCATGATCCTTGACCATCAGCCATGCTGGCTGGGGCTGTTGGGAGTTGTAGTCCAACACCATCTGCCCCCCCTCCCACAAGTTTCCCATTCCAACCTGTGGAACAACGCTATATATATATATATATATATATATATATATATATATATATATATTAAAATGTGTAAATGGTACTTTGCACTGTGTAAACACTTGCCTATTGATTGTTCTTTTTCTGTATTTTATAGCTACTGCTTTGCTAGAACACTATCGCAAGCCATGTTATTGAGGCCAGCATTACGCTGAATCAGAGTGCAGTCTGAATTTTTCTTACAGAATTTTTCTTAAATTCTGGATCATTAAAAACACCACCACTCTGTTCCTCCAGTGGGACAAGCAATGCCCTCGTTAAAAGCCTTTGCTATGTGTTGCAGTCTCAGTTTGTGGAACATTTGTAGTCTCCTGCTGCAAGGCCTGGAGGCAGCTAATGCTGGTGAGCAAATGCTCCACACATTGAGACTGCTACACTTGGTAGAGGCATTTATTTTAACATTGCACCCCATCACATGGTTTGCCTCAGCGGAAAGTGGTTTTAACTGCAAACATAGGAAGGGCTTGGCAATTAAATAGGCCCCTTGCTGTGCTACATACAATAAAAGGTGCGAGTCCCTATCACTTGAGATATCTACAAAGCTTTCAGTCTTGGATGCAAGTCTCCAAAACTGCTTGCAGACAAGTTTTTTTGTACCTTATGTGGGAAAATTAATTAAAAAAAGAATTAAGAACCTGGTGCCTCTGATCATAGGCAGAGGTTTCATTGCAAAGACAGAATTCATTGATAAACCTACAGTGTGTGTGTGTGTGTGTGTGAGAGAGAGAGAGAGAGAGAGAGAGAAGGAAGGAAGGAAGGAAGGAAGGAAGGAAGGAAGGAAGGAAGGAAGGAAGGAAGCTGGCTGAGACTGGACAGCCACAGGCTCTCCACTGTTGATCCCCTCACAGGATTCCTAGTAGAGGGATGGGTGGTGGCAGTTTCCATATAATGTATAATGTGTGCTGCTCTAGGAAAGCCTAGTGTAGGTATGTGTATGGCAGGAATAGTTTTGATAATATTGTGTCTGGTAAGGCGATCTATTGTTGAAAACCATAAATTCTGGGATTTAAGTAACTGAATATGTAAACATCAAGTCATGTAGTTAATCTACATCAGATTGCTTGTGGGATTTGCATGTTTGAATGTCTGGGGGAAAGTTTCTATGCTAGCCTTCTTGCTGATTTGCTGGTTTTCTACATTGCAGGGATGCTTCCCACAAGAAAAACATCAGCAATCTGAAATGGTACAGCCCATGAACAGTTTTTCATTGGATCTGCTGTTGGTAAAGACCAGACCTAAGGTAATAATTAACAACAACAACAACAACAACAACAACAACAACAACAACAACAACATTTATACCCCGCCCATCTGGCTGGATTTCCCCAGCCACTCTGGGCGGCTTCCAACAAACTATTAAAATACAATGGTCTGTTAAACATTAAAAGCTCCCCTAAACAGGTAAGGGGTAGACTAATATGTTAATTTTGGTTTTCTGGTGCAACGGGACACCATGATGAGTGCCAGAGCTCATGGAAACACCGTAAAGCTGTCTGTGGACAAATGCCGGCTCCTTCGGCCTGAAGCGAGATGAGCGCCACACCCCATAGTCAAGTTTGACTGGTCCTTTACCTTTACCTTTAGGTTTTCTAGAGTTTTTAATTTTTTCCCCCAGCCTTAAATTCAGTTCTCTACATTTCCACAGCAATTTGAGATGGTCTGCTGCGAAAAGTAGACCAAATAAATGTTCCTTTCTTATTCAGCTCTAGCTAGTGCACATGAGCTAATACTGTGATCAACAGATGTGACATTTGAGGAAAATGGCATTTGAGCTTGTTCCACAGCTTGATGATTCAACTGTTGTCCTTAAATGTCGGCCTTAAAGACAGACAGTAGATTCTTATCCTTGAATATGGCCTAGCAATTTTCCAACCCAGAAGAATAAGACTGGGATTATTGTTCCTCTCTTTCCCCTATATTTCAATATAGAGAACAAGAAAAATATCTCACAGAATATTTGTTTACCATACTTTGCTCCACCATTCTCCAGCACTATTATGAGTGCTCAGGTCTGGGCTTGTTTGGACCACTCCCCCTAAATACATTTATAGAAAGGCTCTTCTACAGAGAGAACTGGGAAACCAGCATGAAGCAGTCATTGTCACCAACTATGTCATTTTTAGCTGTATCAGTATTTTCAATGGCAAGTTAGTTATATATTCTCCGTTGTCTTAATGTCTATTAATGCTGGACCAATAGTTTGCATGTAACTACAATAATAACTTCAACTACTTTGAAGCAAAGTACAATGTTGTATATAATGTGTCTTTACCTAATCATACCCAAAGTACAATTTCCCAAAATCTGACCATTTCAAGGGGAAAAAGTTTCCATTGTTGAATACATTGTAATGGATGCATCATTTGGTTCACTTTTGTAACAGAAGAATATTATTTTTTCCTGAATGGCTAGCATTTGTTGAGTAGTTTGCCCAGTCTCAGTCCCTATTTTTTTCTAGCTATACCCCTGCATCTGCAGCTAGGTTCAAAGAGAAGTAGCTCTTATTTTAAACCCAGTGGGAGTCATACTCCCATGTTTGTCACAAGAGGGCCATGAAATCCATACCTTCCATGCTGAAGCCAAGTATAAGCAAGGGAGATGTATCATATCCTGCTTCCCCCTCTTTATCTCATCTAGTGTGGATTTAGATTATGTGACACCATAAGTAGACTTATAGAAACAAAATGAGTGATCAGTCCACTTCAAGAATCTCATTCCCATATTCCACAATCCTGGAAAATGCTTTTACCTGCAGTCAAGTACCCTGCAACATATGTCTCATTTCAGAAAGTAACAGCAAAATGGCTTTTCACACTTTTATGTCAAAAGTTGCTATTGTTTTCTTTTAGCTTTGCAGTATGCTCTCTCCCCCCCCCGTAGCAGCACTGCTAAATCTCTTGCAGGGCCAAGTTCTGTTTGAAGGACCTGAGAGATCAGTTTGCTGTTTAGCACAGATGCTCTTACAAATCTCCAGGAGTTGGAAAAGATACATAATCTGACTTGGAAAGAAAACCACTTAAACTGGCATTAATCCATTTTTCCTAATACTGCCTAATTGGAAGCTGCTTGCCAGATCTGAGGCAGAGGACTGTACCACTCCTTTCATCTACCTGACATGTTTTTTAAACTGGGGATGCCATGATTTAAACCTGGGTTTTTTTGCAGACCAGCACATCCTATGAGTTCACTTCCCCAATCAGGGATATGGACCCATACCATACACTTTCATGTTCACAGCAAAGGGACTTAGGATACTT